>NC_057805.1:100916938-100917680 GCF_018294505.1 Triticum aestivum
GGAGGTGTAACCTGAACATGACCGGCCACTTGGGCAACCACATATCCTATTTGAGCAACACAAGATATACATGTTTTTATCTACATCATATCTTATAGGACTCATATTGACATGGAGATTTGGCTGGTCTCACCTTATCTATCGGAGGGGGTCAGTGACGGGGATGATGGCGGGGATGATGGAGGGGCTCCTTGATTTCTGCAAAAACAAAAACCCTACAAGTTATCACAAATACATCCAGAATAATTGCTTAAACTAAAAAAATAGCAACAAATATACATGTTCAACTAGTTCTATTAATTCAACTAGTTCTTACTAAATATAAACTTACTATAAATAGAAAATAACTAGTTTTTTCTAAAAATAAAGTAGTTCAACTAGGTATATTAATTTTCTTACTAAAATTACATTAGTTCTATTAATTCAACTGGTTCAACTAGTTTATTAATTTACTTACTAAACTAGTTCAACTAAAACTAAACTAGTTCAACTAGTTTACTAAAAATACATTAGTTCTATTAATTCAACTACTTCAACTAGTTTATTAATTTACTTACTAAACTAGTTCAACTAAAACTAAACTAGTTCAACTAGTTTATTAATTTACTTACCATAAATACTACTAATTAACATCTACTACTACTAAAAATCATTATCTATGAACCCTAAATTAACATCTACTACTACTAAAAAACATCTACTAACTAAGCAGAGAGAGACGGGGTGGGGGATGGGTGGGGGG
>NC_057805.1:100917755-100978994 GCF_018294505.1 Triticum aestivum
GGTGGGAGGAGGAGGGAGGAGGGCACGGTGGGAGGAGGAGGGAGTACCTCGGTGGAGGACGGACGACGGCGGCGGCGGCGGACGACGAGTATCGTCGCGGGCGAGAGTGACTGAGAGGGAGAGTGAGTGAGAGAGAGGGTCGGCCGCGTGGGGAGGATAAGGTAGGGTTAGTAGTAGCGCGTGTGCGAGAAAAGCGCTACAGCTAACTAGAATAGCAGTAGCGATGGGTGAGGACACGCGCTACTGCTAAGTTGGGCTAGCCATGTGCGCCCAGTTCAAACATAGCAGCAACGCTTTTTGCTAGTACGCGCTACTGCTAAAGTTATAGCAGTAGCGCGGTTTATTTACGCGTGCTGCTACTAAGTAGCAATAGCGCACGATTTTGTCCAGCGCTACTGCTAAGATGCTGTGTATAAGGTTTTCCCTAGTAGTGGGGGGCAATGTGTGCGAGAGAGGCCTAAAAATAATGTGCGTGCGGGAGACACGTAGGCACATATATGTGCGTATAGAGGGCTAGTAGAGACCGTGCGTGTGTATATATGCATGTGAGAGAAATAGTGTTTTCCAACTGAGATTAGTGAAAATAGTGGTACATAGTAGTCAGAAAGAGAGAGAGAGATACAGAGAAAGCATGTGTATGAGACTCCCCGACACCCCGAGAGAGATTGTGAGCATGTGTGAAAGAGAAATGTCGATGCATATAAAGTGTGTGCACTTATGCGGTAGATAGAGAGATATATAGCGCGTTTGTGAGAACGGGACGAGGCATAGTGCATCTACGTGTAAAAGGCGGTTCTATGCATTAAATGAAAATATAAATGGCATTATTATTTTTGGATGAGATCATGAATTTTGCAAATTGCGTATGGACGAAAATCGGTCCAGCAGACACCCATACTCTATTGAATTCTAGCATGTGCATGTGTTTATTTCATATTATCGATCCATAGAGTGAGAGCGGTTTGAAATACAGGTAATGGATGCTTTTGCAATTCATATATAAACGTTAATTAGTGCACTCCATGTTGTTAGTGTGAAGCACTTTATACATTTGTCACTTGCATGGATACATTCCAAATTGCTAGCTACGAAATAGAATACATGTCGAATTCAACATAAAGGGGGTTTCGAAGATTCGAATTCATAGGAAGTGCATTCATCTATTTGAACCCGAGATAATGGCATTTGTAAATCAGATGTAAAAGGGGCATCAATATTTGTTGTGCGTTTGAACATGCTATATATATTCATACGCATGTCTAACTTTTTTTTTGCAACCAAGGAGATTATATCTGGAACCATGCATGAACTGAGGTAAGTTGCATATTTTTTAATATATACTCATGTACAATGTATATTCAAATGTACCACCTCCATTCCAAAATAATCGTAGCTTTAGGATTTTCAAGAGTAAAGATTTGTGAAGTTTGACAAATCCTGAATGTTCAATTCAAGAGAACCAAAAACGTTAATGCTTCTGCTCCCAAATATTGAATGAAGCGCCAAATAGGCATCTGGTCACCCGAAACCGCGCGAGACTAATGTTTGGTGGTAGGAAATTACTGTCCTGACTCTGGCCCGTGTAGCCTATCGGCCTGATGTCCAAAGGTCTAAACCGGGGTAGGTTTGTAACTTCACCAAGATGCCAGTCTCAACCGCCTCCGAGAAGCATTCATACGCCGTGGGCGCCTAAACACCCATGCGCTCGGCCGGAATCTATCCCACCCACATTTGGGACACCTGAGATTACTGTCCTACCCCCAACCCGCAATATGTCCGAAATTTTTTATGGGGGCAAAGTTTGTAACTTTCCCCAAATTTCAAACAAGCGCGTCCCAAACCGAAACATTGTTCCCCCTTAGTTCCCCGCCTCCCTCCGTTTCCCCATTCATACTCCGTGGGCGCCAAAACGCCCTCTCCACCAGCCGCGAAACCCCAGCCTCCTCCGTCCTCCACCCCATAGCGCCCAATCCACTGCCGCCCTCCTCCCTCACGCCGGAGCCGGTACCCCGAAGTCGTCGTCCAACGCAACCGCAACCGCAACGCCCTCAAGGACTTAGCAGCTGAAGCCGATGTAGAGCTGCCTCCACGACGCCGACGCCGACGCGCCATACCAGAACTACTCCGACCACGCCGTCCTGCGCCTCAGTGTTGCCGCTCCATTGTCGCAACCGTCCACGGCACCGGAGCTATTCCCGCTACGCCGTCGTTCGCCGCCTCGGATCTGCTTCCCTGCCGCCGACAGACGGCCATCGCACCACACTCAACAACTTGGCCATGGATTCGTCTAAGGCTGCACCATCCTCCACAACTTCTTGTTTCCAGCGAACCAAAGTGGAAAAACAGAAGGAGGACACAGCACTGCCAGCAAAAAGAGGTACTCCTCTTCCCTTATTCGTGCAAACCTTACGTCTCTGCTCACACCGTATTCATCCCACGAAAGAAACTAGTTGAGCGCTTCTTACTGCATCTTCTTCATGATACTAAATGCACAAGGTTTCCTCCCTTTACTATTTCACCTTTGCTAGAGGTCAGTAGCCCGCTTGGATTTCAATTCAGGGTCAGTTGAACCGCAATTAAAAGAAGCAGCACCCGCTTAGGCGCACGGAGCACCTAGTTCGTCTGTTCGACGGGGAAGCAGCGCATCGGTGTCTATCATAGGGGTGTGGGGCGCAGGAGCTGCTTGCGCCCAATCTGGAGGTCGGCGGGGCTTGAATGGATTGCCGGGGGGTGGTGCCAAGCACGACGGTGCGGTGAGGTCGAGGGGAGGGCGCAGGCAGGGGACTGGGCCGGTGGTCGCTGTCGTTTCGAGGAAGATCGTCAACACTGATTGGCTGGAGGTAGATGAAGGCGATCTGCCTGTTCTTTGTACATCGGACGGTGCAGAAAAAATGGACTGACCTATTTGTTTTCAGTCGAATGTTAATTTCATAGAATCATGTAGTAATTTAGTGTGCCATGCATGTTGTAGAGCTATCATATGTCTCCCGTCCTTTATTTCTCACCGACCTGCTATCTGCTACCTTTACATTGTACTAATTGTGCACACACTTCACCCATACTCACACTATTGTTTTTTATGCATGGGTATTTCAGACTCTGACGCAGTGTTGATGAATGCTGAAAAGAAAAGACAAAATTCGCTCTAGTGTAATTCGAAGATAAGCACTAAGCGTTTCAGCGCTCTAAAGGATGCAATGTCAGCAGTTGGAGACAGTAAACGTAGCTCTGCAGTTGATGATCTCAATTGCCACACACAACCATCCCAGGTGCTTGCTTTAACTTCGCACTGTCAAATGTGGTTGCATGTTGCATATGGTGTCTAGCGTGTATTGCTTCCAATTTGGTTAAATTGCATCTGCTTACTTTACACATTATACCTTTGATAATGACACGCCTTCCTATTTTTGATACATACTACATATGTCTATTAACCATGTTCGTACATCAAACTAATGCTCTTTTGTATCCCTCGTCAATCACTTATGATGAGACAGTCACCCGGGTGGGTTACAGTGAGACGCCATACTCGTTTAAAGAGTGCAGTGTCATCCTCCCCACATGATTCTCAAGAAACAGTAAGGCTAAATGAAGATAGTCAACGTAGCTCTCTAACTGATGACCGCAATTCCCCCACACCACCATCACAGGTGCTTTCTATAACTTCGCAGTGTGATATGTGGTTGCATGTTGCATACTGTGTCTAGCTTGTAATGCTTCTAATTAGGGTAAATTGCATCTGCTTAGTTTACACATTATACTTGTGAATATGACATGCCTTCCTATTTTTGGTACACACTACATCTATGTGTTAACCTTGTTCTTACATGAAACTACCTCTCTTATGTATCCTGCATCAATCACTTACGATGAGTCACCTTTATTCGTTGCATATTGCATATTATTTCTAGCATGTTGCCATGTATTGCTTCTAATTTGGTCAAATACATTTGTTAGGGCACCCTTTTAATTTGGCAGAGTGATATTGGTTTCATCTTTCATATGGTTTCTAGCTTGCATTGATTCTAACAAGTTCAAGCACCTTGTGCTTAGTTTACACTTTATACATCATACATGTCAATATGTCACGCCGTCCTGTTTTTCATACATATTCCATCCTCCTATCATGCAGCTGCCTTACATGAAAGTAGTGTTCGTCAGTATCATGCATGAATGAGTTATGAAGAGCAAATTTTATTCCTTTTTCTTGTGGGTTTGACTTGACAAGGCAAAATCAAGAAAGAGGAAGGAAAAGAGTAAGGAAGGCGATGATGGTGGTCCTCTGCAGCAACGTAAACAGAGCATCTGTACCGATTCTCCTTGTACTAATAGTGCATTACAAGGTCCAAGTCTCCGCTCCCCTACTCCACCATCCAAGGTGCTTGCTCTAACTTGGCAGTGTGATATCTGGTTGCATGTTTCATATGGTGTCTAGCTTGTATTACTCCTAATTAGTGTAAACTGCATCTTCTTAGCTTACACATGATACGTATGAATATGACACGCTTTCCTGTTTTTGGTACATACTATATCTGTCTATCACACCATGTTCTTACATGAAACTACTCTTCTTGTGTATCCTGCATCAGTCACTTATGATGGAACACCTTTAAGTTGGCAGTGTGCTATTGGTTTGCGTCTTGAATATGATTTCTAGCATGTATTGCTTCTAGTTTGATGAACGCCACCTATGACGAGACAGTTTTAACTTGGCAGAGTGATATTGATTGCACCTTTCATATGGTGTCTAGTTTGTAGTGCTTCTAATTTGTTGAAGTGCCTTTTGCTTAGTTACCACATCATAGGTGTGAATATGTCAAGCCGTCCATTTTTTCGTACATATTCCATCCTCGTATCATGACTTTGCCTTTCATCAGAGTAGTGTTCGTCAGTATCATGCATGAATGAGTTCTGAAGAGCGAATTATATTCCTTTTTCTTGTCGGTTTGACCTCACAATGCAAAATCAATAAATCTGAAGGAAATTGGCAAGGCATTGGATGATGGTGGTCCTTCCGAGCAACTGAAACAGAGGTTCTCTACATATTCTACTCCGCCATCCTCCCAACAAGATTCGCAAGACAACGCAAGGCTAGACAGTCAACGTAGCTGTGTAGATGATGAGCACATCTCCCCTACTCCACCATCACAGGTGCTTGATCTAACTTGGTACTATTATATGTGGTTGCATGTTGCGTATGATGTCTAGCTTGTATTGCTTCTAACTTTGTTGAATTGCATCTGCTTACTTTACACATAATGCCTGTGAATATGACACGTGTTCCTCTTTCTAGAACATACGTGTACATGATGAGCACATCTCCCCTACTCCACCATCACAGGTGCTTGCTCTAACTTGGAACTGTTATATGTGGTTGCGTTTTCCGTATGATGTCTAGTTTGTATTGCTTCTGATTATGTTGAATTGCATCTGTGTAGCTTACAACTTATACCTGCAACGATCACTTACCCATAAGACACATTTAACTTGGGACTGTGATGTAGGTTGCATCTTGCATTGTCTTCTAGCTTGTACTGCTTCTAATTTCTTGAAATGGCACTTACGACGAGACACTTTTTACCTGATAGAGTGATATTGGTTGCATGTTCATATGGTGCGTAGCCTTCATTTCTTCTAATTTTGTTGAAATGCCTTCAGCTTACTGTTTTTCATACATATTCCATCCTCTTATTGTACGTGTGAATATGAAACGTTGTCTTTTTGTGTATATATTCCATCCTCCTATCCTGCGCTTGCCTTACATCAAAGTAGTATTCGTCTATATCATGCATCAACCAGTTATGCAGAGCTAATTTTATTCATCTTCTTGTGGTTTTGACTTCATAAGGCAATATCAGAAAATAGGAAGGAAACGAGTAAGTTAGGGGATGTTGGTGGTCCTCCGCACCGACGCAAACAGAGACTCTCTAGATTTGCCACTGCTACTGCTAATGAAGTTGAAGTCCCAAGTCTACATGATGAGTTCATCTCCCGTACTCCTGTTGGGGAACGTAGCAGAAATTCAAAATTTTCTACGCATCACCAAGATCAATCTATGGAGTAATCTAGCAACGAGGGGAAGGGGAGTGCATCTACATACCCTTGTAGATCGCGATGCGGAAGCGTTGCAAGAACGCGGATGAAGGAGTCATACTCGTAGCGATTCAGATCGCGGTTGATTCCGATCTAAGCACCGAAGAACGGTGCCTCCGCGTTCAACACACGTGCAGCCCGGTGATGTCTCCCATGCCTTGATCCAGCAAGGAGAGAGGGAGAGGTTGGGGAAGACTCCGTCCAGCAGCAGCACGATGGCGTGGTGGTGGTGGAGGAGCGTGGCAATCCCGCAGGGCTTCGCCAAGCACCGCGGGAGAGGAGGAGGAGGGAGAGGGGTAGGGCTGCGCCGAAAGAGAGACGTTCTCATGTCTATGGGCAGCCCCAAACCTCAACTATATATAAGGGGGGGAGGGGGCTGGTCCCCTCCCACACTTGGCCCACGCAGCCTTCTAGGGCTGGTGGCCCCACTTGGTGGACCCCCGGGACCCTCCCGGTGGTCCCGGTACATTACCGATATCACCCGAAACCTTTCCGGTGACCAAAACAGGACTTCCCATATATAAATCTTTACCTCCGGACCATTCCGGAACTCCTCGTGACGCTCGGGATCTCATCCGGGACTCCGAGCAACATTCAGTAACCACGTACATACTTTCCCTAGAACCCTAGTGTCATCGAAACTTAAGTGTGTAGACCCTACGGGTTCGGGAACCATGCAAACATGACCGAGACGTTTCCCGGTCGATAACCAACAGCGGGATCTGGATACCCATGTTGGCTCCCACATGTTCCACGATGATCTCATCGGATGAACCACGATGTCGGGGATTCAATCAATCCCGTATTCAATTCCCTTTGTCTATCGGTATGTTACTTGCTCGAGATTCGATCGTCGGTATCCCGATACCTTGTTCAATCTCGTTACCGGCAAGTCTCTTTACTCGTTCCGTAACTCACATCATCCCGTGATCAACTCCTTGGTCACATTGTGCACATTATGATGATGTCCTACCGAGTGGGCCCAGAGATACCTCTCCGTTTACACGGAGTGACAAATCCCAGTCTCGATTCGTGCCAACCCAACAGACACTTTCGGAGATACCTGTAGTGCACCTTTATAGTCACCCAGTTACATTGTGACATTTGGTACACCCAAAGCATTCCTACGGTATCCGGGAGTTGCACAATCTCATGGTCTAAGGAACTGATACTTGACATTAGAAAAGCTCTGAGCAAACGAACTACACGATCTTGTGCTAGGCTTAGGATTGGGTCTCGTCCATCACATCATTCTCCTAATGATGTGATCCCGTTATCAACGACATCCAATGTCCATGGTCAGGAAACCGTAACCATCTATTGATCAACGAGCTAGTCTCCTAGAGGCTTACTAGGGACATGGTGTTGTCTATGTATCCACACATGTATCTGAGTTTCCTATCAATACAATTCTAGCATGGATAATAAATGATTATCATGAACAAGGAAATATAATAATAACCTATTTATTATTGCCTCTAGGGCATATTTCCAACAACTCCATCGCAGGTGCTTGCTCTAAGTTGACAGTGTGATAATTGGTTTCATGTTGCATATGTTGTCTAGCCTGTATTTCCTCTATTTTGATTAAATTGCACCTGCTGAGTTCAGACATTATACATGTGCATATGACATGGCGTTCTGTGTCTAGAATACACTGCATCCATCTATCATACCATGTTCTTACATCAAAGTACTGCTGTTGTGTATCCCGCATCAGTCACTCATGATTGTACACTTTTAACATGGCAGTTTGATAGTAGTTGCATCTTGCATTGATTTCTACGTTGTACTGCTTCTAATTTTTCGAATTGCCACTTATGACACGACACTTTTACCTTGGCAGAGTAATATTGGTTGCATCTTTCATATGGTGTCTAGCTTGCATCACTTCTATTTTCTTGAAAATCCTTCTGCTTAGTTTACACATCTTAGCTGTGAATATGTCATGCCGTCCTATTTTCCTTACATATTCCATCCTCATACGGTTGTCTTACATCAAAGTATTGCTTGTCTGTATCACGCATCAATGAGTTCTGAAGAGCGATTTTACTCTTTTGTGTTGTGGGTACGGCTTGACATGGCAAAGTCAAAAAAGAGCAAGGAAAATAATATAGTAAGGAGTGGTGTTACTCATCGGGTGAAACAGAAAAGGATCGGCCGTCCAGATTCTGCTGGTACTTATAGTGCAGTAGAAGGTCCACGTCCACCGGCTAAATCTACAAACACAGTATCACCTGCTCCACCAGCTACAGCATCCGCTTCAACTGTACCAGCATCTCAACGAGTTACTCGTTCGTTTGCTCCGGAACTGGCCAGTTCCCAAGCTGCCTTCACACCGAACACTACTTCCGAAGCACTGCTGACACAACAGGACTTGGCAAGATCAGATGAACCTCATGAGCATCAACACCAAGACGGTACCTGACCGAGTCAAGTTGCAGTTGCATGCTCCTTTATATTTACTCTCACATTTTGATGTACACTAACACTTTCCATATTCGTTGTTGAACTAGCACCACGACGCAAGCGGAAACAGACATCAGGGATAATGCTTGACAGATTAACAAAATCTAAAGGAGGAGGAATGGAGATCCATTTTGAGGCAGGTTTAAAAAGGCCACGTGACGCTACAGAGTCAGCCAAGTTAGTATCAGAGGCAGCCGTTGCCGTTAGGTGTCATGCACATATCCTCCCAACATGGATCCAGTACGGGAATGAGAAAGACAATACCCAGTTTAACACCTTCCTTGACCATTTATCCGTAAGTAATGTTATTCATCGCAATTAGTAATATTGTCTTGCTCTGTCCCATACTTTCTAGCTTCCTCCTAATAAGACTCACATTCTTTTTTCAACAGATGAGGTTCAAGTTGGATCTGAAAGATGATGCAACTAAACAAGCATGCACTCATGTTTTTCAGTCTGCTCAGCGACAGTACCGGTACCACCGTAGAAAATCTCACTTTGAAGGCAAGGCTAACAATGAAATCGCCCAAACATCTCCAGTGGAATATATTACAGATGAAGACTGGACAACCCTCATTAAACACTGGTCTGATCCAAAGTATCAGGTAGGCTATATGTATTTGATAAGACCACATATTGAACTTGTATTTATGTATGTGCCTTACATGTGTATCTTCTTCTAGGCTAACTGTTTGAAGAACAAGACCAACCGTTCTAAAGTGAAATTCCAACAGACAACAGGATCTCATAGCTATATTGCACACCGCGAGGCTCTTGTAAATAGCTGCTACTTCCTTCTTTTTTCTGTGCCATATTATCGTATCTATATTGACTTGTTCCAAAACTAGAGGAAAGCCTGCGTGGACCAAAAAGAACCTGAACCGAATGCAGTGCAAATCTTCAAGGATTGCCACACCAGCAAGATGAAGGGCATGAGCACACCAGTTCAAGCCGTTGTTGTAAGTCCTTACTCCTCCTGCCTTTGAACTGATTGGTACTGTGATGTGTTCATTTAACTACTTGGTTTGCAGCCAATGTCAGTTACTCTGTTCACTTTTATACACAGTTGTCTTAACGTATCCTTTCACCTTACATGGTTTAAAAGAGATGAAGGACATTCTTTTGGTCTTGATCTGTATTCTAGTTGTTATGTTCACGTGCGCATACAATGATAAAATAGCCTGTTTGTTTTATATCTGTTTGCCCATGATATGAATGATGTCATACTATGTTCATCGTACTTTAAACCATGTCTCTTTATCCTTAGATTTCAACGTATGTGAGGAAATAGACAATACAGTAGGCATGCTACATGGACATATGTTCCGAAAGTGATTTTATTATGTAGTTGGCACTACAATACATGCTAATGTATTACAGTAGTTCACCAAAATAAGTTATGTATAAACGTGTAACCTACTTTGTTTGTTTTTGTCTCATTAGTAACTTATCTGGTACACTAATCAACAAGTTCAAACTTTCAGGAAGCTATGGAAAAAATGATTGAACAACCACAACCACCTGAAGGTGACGAGGCTACCACAGGCACAATGTCACCTCTTGCTGCAGTGCGTCAGTATCTCTCCACTAACAGTGCAAAAAGCACCTTCCTGCGTAATTCTGGGTTGGTTGTCAAGGTAACCTCGTCCAAATCGCCTACTGAACAAAATCTTCCTGCTAGACAGAGTGATATATCTGTGCTCTAGACACAAGTCCAATCCCTAATGGACGTCGTTTTGGAAACAAGAATAGTGGTTGACAAATGTCGTCAAGATATGAATGGTTTTGAAACCAGACTATCAGACATTCGCTTCGTTGTTCAAGAGCAATGGTGGAAAAAAGGTGAAGATCGTGCTGCTCCATCAGATTCTACAGCCTGAAACATTAGCACTCAGGTCAAATGATCTGTGCTTCTATACATCTGATGGTGCTTTTATCTGCAAGGACTGTAAACTTTATGCCAACAGGCCTTTTGTTGTGATACAACATTTATGCTGCTGCCAAAGGCTGCAATAATTACGACGCTATTTTTGTATAGTGTAGGTTTATCTTAGTAATGTATTCGACCGAAAGCTTCGTAGGAGCCCAACATGGCAACATTCGTCGGGCCCATTCCAATTGGGCTAAAAACGATTATGGGCCGAAATTTGCATGTAGCCCACTAAAAATATCTGGGCCTAAATCAGCATAAGATTTCATATTTTTTCTGGTAGGCCTGTGCCCATAGTGGGCCTTTAACAGGCCTAAACATAATTTGGGCCCTCAGTAACAATAGGCCGTTTACAAGCGTAAATGTCTCGAGCCCATAAAAACATGGGCCTTTAAAAGACCGAAAGTGAGATTGGGCCCATTTACGATGCGGATCTTTCACAGGCCGAAATTCGGACGGGCCGTAAATGCGCCGACCTAATACACAGGCCTTTAACAGGCCGGAAGTTCGGTTGGGCTAGATTATCGTCATTTTTATATGGGCCATTAATGGGACCGATGTGACGTTGGGCCACATATGGCCCATGGATTTCGCCCGACGTTAACAGGCAGAAAATCACAACTGGCCGAAAGTGGTCCAAATCTATAGTGGGCCGCTAACAGGCCGAATGTCAGAGATGGCCGAATATGACTCAATTCCTTCACGGTCATTTATGGGCTGAAAGTTTCAATGGCCTGTAAATGGGCCCAAATGAAGTAGGACCTTTAACAGGCCGGAAATACACCGGGCCGTAATTTGGCCCATATACTTAGCGGACTGTTAACGGGCCAGAAGTGATCATGGGCTGCGATGATGACAAGTTTAGGACAGGCCGTTGACGGGCCAATTTGACACTAGTCGTACGGGCCTTAACTGAGGATGTTGGGCCTTTATCTGGGCCGGCCCATTATGGTCCGCAAAATCTCATGGGCCTTTAGCTGGGCCGGCCCATTATGGCCCGCAAAATCTCGTGGGCCTTTAGCTGGGCCGACCCATTATGATACAAAAAATCTCGTGGGCCTTTTGCTGGGCTGGCCCATTATGGACCGCAAAATCTTGTGGGCCTTTAGTTGGGCCGGCCCATTTAACTTTAGGGACAATTGCATTTTTACCCCTAGTTGGTTCCTACCCACGGGTTTTGCCCTTACTTTTCGAGCTTGCTCAGTTTTGCCCTTACTTTTCCGTCAAGGTCCCTCGAATGCCCTTTGACCGTTTGACCAAACTTTGAAAATTCATAACTAATTCATATGAACTCAGAAAAATGCAAATAAGATATCAAAATGTTCAGATAAACATTACCTTTATGTGCATATCATTTGCATTCAGGACAAAAGCACCCTTTAAACTACCTGAGGTAATTAATGTTATTAACATTATTAAAAATAAAAAGGTATAAACATTTTTTTTTCATGAATAAAAATTACATGCAAATGTAGGTGATGTTTTCTGAACATCCTAATATCTTATTTGCATTTTCTGAGTTCGTATCAACTTGTCATGAAGTTTCCAAATAATTGTCAAAGTCGTTAGAACATTCTTAACAAGATGATACGAACTCAGAAAAATGCAAATAAGATATCTGGATGTTCAGAAAACATCACCTACATTTGCATGTAATTTTTATTCATGAAAAAAATATTGTTTATACCTTTTTATTTTTAATAATGTTAATAACAATAATTACCTCAGGTAGTTTAAAGGCTGCTTTTGTCCTAAATGTAAATGATATGCACATAAAGGTAATGTTTATCTGAACATTTTGATATCTTATTTTCATTTTTCTAAGTTCATATGAATTAGTTATGAATTTTCAAAGTTTTGGTCAAACGGTCAAAGGACATTCGAGGGACCACGACGGAAAAAGTAAGGGCAAAACCCGTGGGTAGGAACCAACTAGGGGTAAAAATGCAATTGTCCCTTAACTTTATGGGCCACTTTTGGGCCGGTCCATGTGTCAGCATATCATAGGCGCATCTCGCCCATTGGATGAGTGACACCTGTGCCAACGCGGAGCTGACACATGTTTCCGTCAGCCAATCAAAATTTTACACGTGGAAAATCCCCATTGGTCCGGGCTGTTAACGGGTTATCGGATCCAAAACCGGACCCGATAGCTTAACGGCATTCCGTTAGAGTGGATGCCACGTGTCGGTCACCCTTGACGAAAGCACTTCTGTGACGCGCG
This sequence comes from Triticum aestivum, assembly GCF_018294505.1. Lineage (NCBI taxonomy): Eukaryota > Viridiplantae > Streptophyta > Magnoliopsida > Poales > Poaceae > Triticum > Triticum aestivum. The sequence goes on from NC_057805.1 coordinate 100,930,472, forward strand.
ATTTATCGTCATGGAAGTGGACACCCATGATGACAATTTTGGTAATGTCATAGAACACTTCTACGACAGCACAGGTATGACTATCTTGATTCTGTCATAAATTTGTCATGGATGTACATGCATGACAGAAAACGTGACCTACTGTGACAAACATGTATCATCACGGAAGTGTATTTTTTTGTAGTGCCTCCCTCAGCATTCTATCCATTGCGCACATTCATTTTTTTCTTTAGGTCGTTCTCCCATAGTCTCCACAACTCCTTTCCGACACACACCGATCGATAAACCTCTCCAGCGTCTGCCTACAACATACGTACACACGCACCTTCCATCTCCTCCTTTCTATGTCCATGCCTCGTGTCTCTCATATGGTCCCACACACGTGTAAACTCTCGCCCCTCTTTTCATCGATCTCACAACCGCACACTCCTCCCCCCTATCTAGCTAGTAGCTCGGCCTCTCGCACCACCTCCTAGCTCCATTCTCTCTGTCTATCCGTCTCGCTGGGCCTTATTTTCCTCTAACAAATGGATGTACACTGACCGATCTCCCGCTATACATATAGCTAGCTAGGTCCTTATAACTCGTTTTCCCCACGTGTCGATCGATCTACCTCATTAGTTATGTCTCTCCCTTCCTCCTACAAACAACAATTGATCTACCGATCTAGTTAGGTTTGCTTAGCAAACACATGGTTCCCCTTCATCATCCATGCATGCGTACCGACAGATCTATCACGCACAGGCACACACAGAAACACATCCCCACTCTTATTGATAATATTTCAGTTCTACCCTCAGTTTGTCTAGTAGGCCTCTCCCACCATCTTCAAGAAGCAACTCCATCACCCATCCAGCACTCTACCCCTCTCCCTCCCTCTCTCTCTCCTCTCTCTCTCCCTCTCCCAATCTATTTCCCGTCCTTCAGTTATGTATGGATGTCGACCCATCTCCCTCAAGACATAGCTGGGTCTCTCCTTCTCAACACATATACGAGTCGTTCTACCTCTTTAGTTAGGCCTCTGCCTCCCCCTCCCCCACCCCAAACACACACACCGATACATCGAGCGCTCTAGTCATGTCTCCCCGCCACACACAAACCTGCCCTGTGCCCTCTGACGTTTTGGTAGGTCAGTCGCCCTATATCTTTGACTTGCACACACACAATTTCGATGGCTCTCTTCATCCATCTCGCACCCACCCACTTGATCCTCTCTTCGACTCTATCGATATCTATGACCCCTCCCTCTCTTCTCGTGGATCGCCCCCTCTGGCCCTCTCTATATGATATGGATATGCCTCTATTTCACACACATTGCATGCAAAAATTTATTTGAGATGCCATCGACACATATTCCCACAAATACATTCACGAAATCACCCCCTCCAAACAAAAAACACTCACGAACGCACACACCATCTGTCTAGGTTTGTATCTCTCTCTCACACACACACGTAGGTGGGGGACGTGCACGAAGAGAAGAGGTGCGCGCACGACGCACGTACTCCTGTCTCTTTCCCAACCACACCCGCGCGGGTACTCGGTGGAGCTCATTTCTGTATGAAAAGGCAGCCCACGTGGTAATTTGACACGTGTACTAGTTGTCCACTTGATGGAGGATCGTCTACCACGGGTGAAAAAACAAATTGCGACTTGACGTGTTATGTTAAAAAAGAGGCAAACCATGTGGGGCCTACCTTAGAGGCAAGGCTCTATACACCGGAGTACTTTTGATGTGTCCCATCAACTCGCAGAATGAGGAGAAGCTTGCTTAGTACGCCGTCTCCCCCGCCCACGGGATGAGGTGAAGCTTGCTTACTAGTACGCCTTACGCCCACTCCCTCGCCCATGCGCGCGGTGGCTCGCAGGACGAGGAGAAAATTTTACCACTCCCTCCGTTTACTCCTCGTCCCTACCTTGGTTAGAGAGATTATCATATTGTTTGGAATATATGTCCTTTAGTAGATTTCAATATGAACTACTAGTACATACTCCAAACACTGATGTATATAGACGTATTTTAGAGTGTAGATTCACTCATTTTGCTCCGTATGTAGTCCATATTGAAACAGACGTAATAGTACACACTCTCCCTCGCCCCTCGACCCTCGCCCACGTGGTGGACGTGCAGCAATTCATTCGGTCTCATATAGCCGGAACGATATATACTGCAGTACCATTATTGCTCGACTTCCCGAAGAGGCGAAGAGCCAATCGCAAGGTTAATATTTTGGAGATGCCAAGCGCAAGGTTTATAGGAGAATGAGTAGTAAGTGCCGCGTCATTTATAAATAAAGTTTTTTCTTCAGTGGCACGTACGCAATATAAATAGGTTCATATGGAGAGAAAAGGAAACCGCTCCACTATATACATAGGCAGGACGAGCCTACACGGTTGCTTGCTGGGGTTGCTCTCTTCAGTCTTCACACTCTCTCGCACAAAATGACTGTGGCCACATCTCTAACATCTTGGCGGATCATGTCCGCCGGGGGAAGGGGTGGATGCTTAGTGTAGATGCGGTCGCCGTCGCCGACGGGGAAAATGCACTGTCGGCATGTCCCGATCAGGGGTCCCCGCCGTTCTCTCTCACAAAGGTGGTGAGGTTGCCTTCGTCCATTGCTCACTGCCGCGACGTGGGCAGTTGCCTCCTCCCGCCGCCCTCCTCTAGGTTGAGCTACGTCCCGACATCCCTCAGGTACAACTCCCTTTACAGCCGGCTTGCACCACTGCTCCAGCTGCCCACATCACTCCATGTGGATATTTCTCTACTTCTTTGCCCTGCACATACCCCTACTGGCTTCTACGTACTGTATTTGTGATGAGTTTATGTCTCATCAACTAGTCCCAGTAATCTTATTCTAATCACGCTTCTTCAATTTCTTTGCCACATGGATGCTCATCTCGATTTTGGTGAAACTGCACAAAATGATCCGATGGTCAAAGGGTTGCAAACTTCATTTCTTCGGCAGCTCCAACATTGCCAGCAAATTAAAGCCTGGTTAGGGTTTACGGTTCAAGGGCTAGGGACTGCATGGATCGTTTTTTTCTTTACTGTCTCTGTTCCAAAATAAGTGTCTCAACTTTATGCAAACTTTACTACTACTAAAGTTGACACTTATTTTGGAACAGAGGGAGTACATATTGGCTATAATCTGTCAATCATCGAGATGCAATAGCATGCATGTTAGTCTCCTTTGTATTTGACGAAATGTTGCAACGGGCAACCTTGGACGCAAGATACATGAAACAGAGGCTGGAAGCTTCATAGCATTGTACAAATTTATCTCGCTGATAAATTACAGTACGTACTATACTAGTACTATGTAAAGAGTTAGGTGCCGCATGGTGTCCAGAAAATATGGTGATAGTGTGAGGTGGGCCATGTAATCACTGAGCCTGCGTGTTTTCACTACTCTCACACTCCTCCGCCGAGAATGGAGAAAATTGTTATCTAGTAGTACCTCCTTTCGCCGAAAGCGTGGGACATCCAGCAGTCCTACCACCTCAGTAATAATGACCAATGAGCCGTCAAATCACATAGATCCAGCAGTAAGTTGGACGAACGAAGCAACCATCACTCTTGAATCCGCTTCTTCCTTCAACGCAGGCGCTAGTGAGAGGTCGCGTCCACTCTGCCTGGGCATGAATGTGACACCGATTCTTTGGAGCGACGCTGACCATTTCAGCCGGGAAGCGCGCGCGGGCGATGGAGGGGCTTTGGGTGGGCCAGGCTGGTCAGGAGCGAGCGTGGCAGCTGTCCCGCCTATCCCGACCGGACGCCCGGAAACGAGAGGATGCACCGACTCTCGTGGCTAAATCATACACTACACACCATCTCTCTATAGGAGTAGGTCGATGTGTCGCTCTCTCTAACACACACATGCTGTTAAACACACACACACACACACACACGCCGAGGTAAAATGAGTCTATATCTCAATTAATGAAGACTTGCATGTTACCATCCATATGTTACTACCTACTATGAAAGTAGTAACATAGACTAGTAACATATGCATGTTACTACTCCAAGTTACTCACCACTTTGACCAGCCTAGCAATGTAACCAAACGCTCCTTACTCTGCCTTGTTATCTCCCCCGGAAACCCAATGCATGGAGCGCAACTACGCGTTGATGCATGCGAGTTAATACGTGGCCCTGCATGGTAGCTAAAACGGCATCTCTTAGTTGTTGTGATTAATTGTTGAGTTTAGAGACAGAAATCAGGGCTTTGATTGGAGGAAGGACCGGTCAATTTTCTCCTTCTCCTCCAATCTGCTTGCACCTCGTTTCGAAAAAAAATCTGCTTGCACCTTGGTCCCGCTGCACCTTCTAACGTGACTTATTACACCTAGACGGAGGGAGTAGTACGAGATACGGTGGCAGACTGACTTAGGTCGAATACAAGTGCCCAAAATTGTGTGCATGTTATAATAAGGATTCACTTAAAATAGTACGTGAGCGAACAGAGGGATCAATTGGACAGTGTTCACGAGCAGTAGCGAGATGTGTGAGGTAAGATACACCGTTGTCGCTTTTAATTTTTCTTATTAATTTGTTTGTTTCACCCTCTGACTGGTGGGACCCAACATACTACGTGGAGAAAAGTAAGGTGACTAAGGCTGCATTATTTCTGTACTACCAACACTGCTTTAAATCCCAAAAGACCTTACCACCAAAGCCACATGACACGATTATGATTTAAATCCCAATGACTCCCACGCAAAAAAAACACGGCATGCTTGTCACACGAATGCAGGAATGTATTAAAGGTTATTTTCCTCTCGTTAAACATAACGTGGGGGTGGTGTAGCTGGTTAGCCTGTTCGCTCATCAAACTTGAGGTCTCAGGTTTGATAACTACACTTGAGCATAATTTTGTTTTTATTTGACTTCTTTCTTCCACCCAATGACAGGTAGGCCCCGCATGACAGAGAGAGAAAGTGATCTGGGGCGGTGCCAGGAGGATTCTTTGACTGGCCAAAATGGATGGATATGGAGCTATACGATCTTGTAGTGACCGTATAATCACCTCATCACGTATATGCTGCAGCCTCGGCGCTTGTGTTCTAGGGTTTGCACTCTTCACACTCTCTCTCTAGTATATATATACACGCTGGAGCCTCAACGCTTGTAGTTGCTCTCTTCACACTCTCTCACCCTCTCCAGATCTAAACAAGACTTCGTTGGCCTCTCTCTCTCCCCTCACTGCTGGTCAAAGAGCCGGCAGGATCCGTCCGTCGGGAAGGGAAGGAGGCTTAACGCTGTCGCCGTCGGCGAGGGAGGGAATCCACTACCGGCGCAGTTGTTCTCTTTCACCCAGCGGCGGCGCAGGAGGGCCTCCGACCCCTTCTTCCTCGCCGCCGTACATAGTGTGGGCCGAACGGCCTCCGGTCGCCCACCGAACCACACCCCAAGAACCTTAAGGTATAATTTACTTATTCCACATGCATTGCTCTAACTACATGTGGGCTTTTTCCGCTTCTGCACTTGAATCTAGGTGTTGGATCAAACAGGAAAGTAGTGGGGAAAGTTGTATAGCATGAATCTAGGACGTGATTCTAAGAGGAAAGGAAGGGGGGAAAGTACTAGTACATACTGGCTATCCAGCACCTACGTTGGTCGAAAAGGGGAAACAATGACAAATGCAGTATGCACATCTGAACAAACTGATCTTTTGTTTTGGGGGACAAGGCTGTAGAGTTTGAGCGGGACTAGATTTGCTGCGCTCACATAGGGAAAGGTGTCTAAAGATAACAAAACTGGGACCAACACAAATATTCTCCTTGGTTGTTTTTGTTCTTTGTTGCAACAAACTGTGCATCACCCCTTCATACATTGGTAGATGCACATGGTGCTGGTGCGTCAATTGTCCCGTGCAACTCTTTAGCTGTTGTTAATCTAAGGCCCTGTTTGGTTAAAAACTCCCTAGTCCCTACCTGCTTGCTTCCAGGGACTAAACATGGACTAGAGGTTATTAAATGACATGCTAAAATACCACATTACCCCTAGTAATGAACTAATAGAGACAAGCTGCGATGCGGGGCAGGGGCAACTGTTGGAAAAAGTCCCAAAAAGACTCTCCCTCGGGGCCTTCTTTCTTTAGTCCCTAAAAGTCCCTCCTGTTTGGTTTAGATGGGACTGACATAGACCTTTTTTAGTCCCTACACCAAAATGTCCCAGTAAAGAAACATCCTCTAATAATGCCACTGGAAAATTGATGCAATGCCACAGTTAAAAGCAAATTACATGTTTAACGAATTTTATTGTTAATATAATCTCTCTGTTAATATTAATCAATGCCACCGTTTGAGAAATGTTACTATCTTGCTTTCTTTACCATTTAGATAAGTTAGATTCTTCTTTTTGTTGGCTTCTGTGTCATCCACCGTTATTGACTACTAGTTGTTTCCTTTGCACCTCTGTGTAAACAGGGTTATCTACTTCACCTTGTTGCTATTGTGACCTTTTGTTGCACTGCACAAAACACTTTTGTTTTAAGAGTGTTTTGTGCAGTTCAACCAAAATGTCACACCGACAACGTTGCTTGATTGCTTGATCTTAGTGGAACTGCACAAGAGGAGATCTTACTATCCGTGTTGGCAAATTTGGTTCAGATCTTCTTCTTGTGAGTTGTTTGAATTCCGCGTCATGAGAGGTCAGTACTAGCCTTCTTTCACATGATTGTGCAGTGTGCTTTCATATGTTGTGCTACTTGTACGCTAATGTTGCTTGATTTTAGGGAACTGCACAAATGGAGACAAGACTTCCAATCTGTATGTGCACCGTAATATCCCATTGAGGTAAGATAAGGATATTTCACAACTGTTGGCCTGTATTTTGCCACTTTCATCTGAAAATTAATGTCGTTGTTTAGTGCTATACTTGTGCTCCCTAATTGACATGCCAAATCTTACATTGAAGGCAAAGCTTGTCTGTTATTGAACCAAGTGATGAAGGGGAAGAACAAGCGGAAGAAAACAAAAATCAACTCCCAGTGCTGTAATGAAGCACTGGAACTGTGATGACACAAGTAATGATATAGTTTTGCATCTTAATTTATTGCTATGGCTGGAACGAGCAATTGTTTTTCCACTCATTTGATGCCACTCTGAATGTAATATGTAATTATCTCTACTTGTGCAAACAGGGATCTTCTTTGAAGATACCATATATTTTAGTGGAACTGCACAAGAAGATGTTGGAAACATTAAACTAATCGAGGAGTATATAGTAAGCATGGCAACCACAGTAGATAACAATAGATGGTTCCGGAGAAGTGCTTGATCTGTATGCTCTACAAAATAAGCCTCCCGACAAAGGTTGGTACTCGCCCACGGATTTCATCCATATGATTGAGCTTTGTCATCTCTATTGGTGTTGTGCTACTGTTTAGATACTGTCATGAGAAAGTGGTATTGTCCTTGAGAAGTGCTTCATCTGTGTTGTTTTAAATATTTCCTTTCCTTGTTTTCGAGCAAACAGGGATGCTAGCATTTAGTTGTCCTCTTGTCTTTGCACAACAGGATCATCCTCCTCTGAAGAAGAATATGGAGTACGTGAAGTGCCTAGTTCCGATTATGCCAGGATAAAGAAGCCAAGCCTCTCTTCTTAAGAAGGGAGCAGTTGAAGGATGGTTACATTATTTCCCACAAGAACAAACTAACTTCAGCTCAGAAGGACTCACGGATCTCCATCTTTGTTGCTGTGATGGCCAGTACAATGTTGTTTTATGATTCCTTCCGTTGAGTTCCATTTTCTTAAATGTGTGCTCTGCATGGATCATGTAGGTTGACTATTTAAACTGTCAATTCATAGTACAGTTTGCTTTATACTAATCACTTTTTTTGTATTTATGCAAACAGGGGTGGGAACTGCACAAAATGTTCACGAATACATCGAATATTCTCGAATCATTCATTTCCACCACAAGAAAGGAGGTGCCGATATGTTCAAGGCGTTGCAACATATAAAGGCAAAATCATACAAGCTACGCATGAATTTGGTTGATTTTGGTGGAACTGCACAAAAAGAACAACTGGTTTATTTAGCACGAGGTGCCATGTCAATGTCCGAACTGATGGCAAACCCTGCCCATTCCACAATCGTAGGCATTTGATATTTTGGAATGGGAAAACCTTGTCAAAGTTTGCTCATTGCTGTACGCAAAACAACACGCATTTGACATTTTGGAATGGGACAACCTTGTCAAATTTTGCTCATTGATGTTAGTAAGAAGACATACGTTTGATATTTTCCAATGGGACGCCCTTTGCTGTTAGCAGCATCGATCAATTTTTCTTTATTCTTTAGTTGTGAAGAAAATATTGGCTCTGACATGTGAATCGCTAAGATGCATAATCATCGATTGTTTTGAATGTTATTTATGAATTGCCATGCCTGTGTGTTGATTGCAATGTACATGAACGCAAAATTTTGTACTCCCTCTGTTCCTTTTTACTTCGCATATTAGATTTCTTTCAAGTCAGTTGATTTTACATTGTAAATGTTGATACTTTTTTCTATAAGATTGGTCAAAGTAGAGATACTTTGACTTCAGACAAAACTTATATGTAGACTAAAAAGGACCGGAGGGAGTACATGTGAAACTGCTGCAAACGAGGTGATCACCCTAGGAATAATGCTAGTACGTATTGTTTTGCATGTTCATCCAATGCCAGTGATACAAGAATTCAAACATATCGAACTAAATTCATTCATACATTGTCGGATTTCATATAAACATGCCAGATTTCATTACATTTCATACATTCTTCAACTAAAAAGGGGTGCGTTGGAGGTATAATTAATTAACCGTAGCACCCGTGTCCGGCTGAGCCGAACAAAAGCTTCTTCTCCAGCGGACTGAGCTGCAGTGACATAACAGCAGGTGCAGTTGCGTCACTTACATGTGGGCCAAATGCCTCTTGGGCCCACATGCCAGTGACCCAACTGCACCTGCACTTAAGTAACTGAAGCAGCGTCCTTGTCCAACATAGCTCTCCGACTCCACGTCGCCGCCAAGAAGCTAATCGGCCGTCAATGGTCAACCCGCCTAGCTTGCCTTCAACCGGAGGGTAGCAGCGGTGGCCTTACTTGGACCCGAGCGGCGGCGACCTACTGTGTTCTACTCTTCCTCGTTTTCTGTGTGGCGCGGCCTCGTTGGCAGTGGGACGGGGCCTCGACGGAGCCGGCGATGTCCTCTGTCTCGTTGCCGACGGGGCGGCGCCTCGGTGGAACGGGGGAAATCCTCCCCCTCGTTGCCGGCAGGGTGGGGCCTCGGCTGAGCCGACGATGTCCGCTGCCTCGTTGTTGGCGGGGCGGGGCCTCGGCGGAGCCGGCGGTGTCCTCTGCCTTGTTGTTGACGCCGCGGGGCCTCGGCGGAACCGGTGGTGTCCTCTGCCTCGTTGTTGGCGCCGCGGGGCCTTGGCGGAGCAGGGCCTCGTCGACGCCAGCGGAGCGGGGACTCGTCGGAGCCGGCATTGTCCTCTGCCTCGTCCTCGGTCTTGCCAAACAGCGCCTCGCCCTCTTCATCTCCCTCTTTGTAGGTGGCCGCAGCCTCCGCCACCCGCATGTGGTACCGCCAGCGCTCGAGGCGGCCCTCGCGGGCGGAGTGGTACGAGTCGAGCAGCGCCTCCTGCTCCGCCTGCTCCACGGCGATCTGCTTCTCCGCCTGCAGGTGCTCCTGGAGGAGATGGTGGTTGTAGGCGGCGTCGGCCTGCGCCTCCCAGAACTGCTCCTGATGCTTCTGCCTCACCGTGTCCATGTATTGGGCACGGGCCTCGCCGATGGTCATGGTGCAATGCACCGGCGAGGATGGCGCGGAGGAGGGGGTTGGCGTCGGATCGTCGACTACCATGTTCTCCATTGGGACGTAATCGTCCTCTGGCTGCCTGCCGGCTAGCCAGTCGGTAGCAATGGCTGCCATCTCCTTGTGGTCCGTAGTCCGCCCGTCCCGAAGAGCGCTGGAGCGCGAGGAAGCCATGGTGGGAGTAGTGGTGTGGACAGGAGAAAGGGAACGGAGGCGGATGACTGCGGCTATGGCCGGCGCAGCAGTTTATATAGCAATGGTGGGCGGCGAGGGACGGACATATGGCGCTGGAGTAGCTGCCTCGGCAACCGCATATCATTAATGTGGGCGGCAGACGGACGGACAGGCGGCACTTGTGTCGTTTGAAGGCGGAGCAATCGCCTACACCGGGAAGCGGGGCGGGCGGCGCTGACCGTTTCGGGCGGAAAGCGCGCGCGGGCGAGGGAGGCGGTCTGGGTGGGACAGGGCAGTCAGACTCGTGCTTGGCAGCGGGTCGGTCCAGTAGCTGGACATGCTGGCTCACCAACAAGCTCGCCGAGCTGAGCGACGACAGTCAGACAATGGACGTAGCTTCCGACCAGGAGCCGGCGCCACTGTCCAATCTGGTTCATGCCGTGTTCACCATAGAGCAGGTGCGGCCCACTTCGACGCCCTAATGGCGGAAGAGCTACCAGCGCAGGAGGACCTGTGCTGCAACATCCGTCTCCTCAACGAGCACCGGTGAACAAGTGAACGACAATGCGGTTGCGGACATGTGGCCCTATGATCCTGGCTTCCTGAATGAGTAGCAGGCGTTGTATCAGACCATTCGTAGGGCCCGCGAGGCCCTCTCCGTCGTCCTTCGAGTTGTTGCGCTCGCCGTGGTGCCGCCGTCTCGCGTTGTCAACATGGTCAACGGCACGAGGAATGAGGAGATGACTTTACTTGGAGAGGATGATAGTGGGGACCCACCAGGGCCATAGCCGCACGTACGCAAGTGCCTCCTTATTATATACAACTGTAATATTTTTTGCTTCCTCCTGCTTTCCTGACATCACGGTCCCACACCATTGTCAACCTATGTAGTCAATAAATGAGAGAATTGCACAAGGAGCGGTCGACAGCTGGGACCAAGCAACTCGAGCAGTATTTGTCTTTTTGAGGTGTGAGCACTGCAAAGTTTTTCTTGAGCTATGTTTCCGTCGTTGTTCAGAGGAGAGCAAGGTATTAACTCGGCGGGATGTGGCCCGTCTAGCCCAGCCCAGATATTAATTTTTTTCAAGCTGAAAATGGCTAGCCCAGCTATACTTTTTTTTGAGGAATACCCAGGCAAAGTCAACTTGTTATTCTCCGCCCTGCTGGGCTGCAAATCTTTCCTAGGAGGCATGCATTAGGCTTAACAAGAATATGGGCTTTAAGAAATAGTAAATGGGATGTAATTATAAAAACTGGGCAGTAACTATAAAAAATGCACCAAACACGTAATTACTTTATAAAATATTATTTTTGGATTTTGAAAATTTTAATTTCATTAATTTTTGCCTGCGGAATGTTTCGTTGGATTTTTACGTAATACAAATTTATATTGAAATTGTATTTAATCTGACTAGAAATTTCGGGATAAAAATATTTCGGATCCCATCAAAATGTGGGAAATTTTATTGAATTCTGTTTTAAACGGTTGGTTGAAATTATTAATCGTTGTCCTAGCTAGAAAATGGGTTGTACTTTTAACAAACTATAAATGGGCTGTAGAAAATTCCATTAGAATTCAAAAATGGGTTGTACATTCTTACAAATCTCAAATGGGCTATAAGTTCTCTGCCACACACTTGTGGGCCTACTAATTTGACGCGCCCCCTAAAAAAAGTTGATGCGTATGCAAGGCTTTGTCAACTTATAGTCAACACACGGTTCTAGCAGAAGTGGCCGTTGGATGTCCATCCAACGGATGTCGTGCTTCTTCTTCAATCTCGGATATTCTAGCTTCACCCGCCCAAAAATCATTCCTCCCCCTGACATCTGGGGCGCACCATTTCAGAAGCTGACCTGTGGGCCTACTAAGTTGACGCGTACCAAGGGCTTTGTCAACTTAGTCAATATAAATGATTCTAGCTGCAGTTACCGTACGATGTCCATCCAACGATCGTCGTGCTTCTTCAACCTCTGGCCTTCTTGCTCCAACCGCCCAAAGCAGCGCTGGTTATGCCGGCTGCTCCTGCCTCCCGTGGCCGGCTGTGCTCCCGCGGAGGCCTCACCGCCCCCTACTACTCCCACCGCTGGCCAGGCCATCCCTCCACTCACCCACACCCCCTGTTATAATGCAGCGACGGCAGCCTCACACCGCAGCCGAACCAGTGAACCCTTGTACTCCTCTCCGCGTGGGCATCCACTACCGCGTCTTCCCCGACTCCATGTCGTCCCCTTCCTAGGCCTCGCCGTTGTCCACCGCCTTGGTGCTCTCGGCGCGGCGTGGTCAATGTGGTCAACGACCGACTTCCATCGAAAGAGTACTGTACATGGAGAGGCTGACAGCTGGGTCCACAGCCGCAGCAAGGAAGTGCCTCTTTATTACACGGAAAATAATGATTCCTCCACCTGACAGTAGGGACCCACCGGACGGGCCACCGTATTTCGCGGAAAAAACGTTTCCCCCTGACTGCTGGGACCCACCAGCTACATCTTCGCACGCAAGGAAGTGCGTCTATATTACGGGGGGAAATGATTCGCCCCCTGACTGCTGGGACCCACCAGCTACATCTTCGCACGCAAGGAAGTGCCTGATAGTCGGGACCCACCTGGTTGAAGCGTACATAGCATTGTCATTCTGGTCGCAAACGTGTACGTACATACTGGTCGATGTACAGGCGCGCATGTGTCGTAGTAGAGGCGCGCACGTGTCGTAGTAGAGGCGCGCACGTAGCATGTACACGTACGTACAGTGGCCAGGGTGCAAGAAAGTAAATACGGCCACGTACGTACATACGGGCGGGGTCTCGAATGCCTACTCACGCATACGTACGGCCAGGGCTCGTGTACATGGCTGGGTCAGAACGAAGAAACTGTGTCGTCATCATGTTCATGGGGAGGCAACGAAATGCGTCGTGTTCATCGGGAGGCAACGGAACGCGTGCTGTTCATCGGGAGCCAACCGGCTTGGACGGAACATCCGATGGAAACGAGGCCTGGCATACCGTAGAACGGAGGAAACGGCCTTGTGTTCGACCGGCCACGGTCGAAACGGGATCCTGTTCATCGGGAGGGGTCTGGCGTACCACAAAACGGAGGAAACGGACCTCCTACGGTCGAAACGGGGTCCTGTTGATTGGGAGGGGTGTGGTGTAGCGCAAAACGGAGGAAACGGACTTGTGTTGGGGCGCTACGGTCGAAACGGGGGTCCTGTTCATCGGGAGGGGTGTGGCGTATCGCAAAACGGGACTCCACGGGATACTGCTCATCTCCACCATCGACCTCCTCTAGCCTCCACGGGGTACTGTTCATCCACCGTCGACCTCCTCCAGCCTCCACCTGCGACTGTTCATCCACGGGCTCCTGTTCATCCAGCCTCCATCGCTCCTCCACCGGCTACTGTTCAACCATCCCTCTCCACGGGGTCCTGTTCAACCACCCCTCCACGGGCTACTATTCATCCAGCCCTCCACCGGCTACTGTTCAACCAGCCCTCCACCGGCTACTGTTCAACTAGCCCTCCACGGGGTCCTGTTCATCCACCGGCTCGATCGATCAGGGGTACTGTTCATCCAGCGGCAACAACCTCTACTACCACGGGTTCCTGTTCATCCAACCCCCACCGGGAACTGTTCATCCAAACCCCCCAACAACGCTCACTGTTCATCCAAAGGCAACATCGAACGGCTTCAGTTAGCAGCAGTAGCGAAGGAATCGCTCGATCGGGTTCAGTTAACAACCATCGATCGATCGCTCGGGTTCAGTAACGCGTAGCCTGCAGTGCAATCGCTCGGGTTCAGTTAGGTCCCAACGCCTCACTCGGGTTCAGTTAGAGGCCAACGCCTCGCACACACGCGCGTACGTATGAGAGAAACGCGCATCGCTCGGCCCTCGACCAACCACCGTAACCGGGAACTCCCCGATATTTTCCTCGCCCTTGCTTCTACCATGGTTTTTTCCGTCATGGACGGCCCAAAGAATGTCATGCAGCTGCGTCTCCGGCCCGCCCAGGACGAAAAGCCCATTTTCTATCATGATTTTTTTTCATAGAAGTAGGACCCCACCACATCTATGATGATACCGGGTTTTGTCACAATTATCATCATAGAAGTGTCATAAGTATGACAGAAAAAAATTCTTTCGGCCCTAAATGTCACGCATGTGTTTTTTTTGTAGTGCAGGTTCCTCTATTTGTTATTGTCCGGAGATGCGTCTCGGTCATGTCTACATAGTTCTCGAACCCGTAGGGTCCGCACGCTTAACGTTCGATGATGATTTGTATTATGAGTTTATGTGATTTGATGACCGAAGGTTGTTCGGAGTCCCGGATGAGATCATGGACATGACGAGGAGTCTCGAAATGGTCGAGACATAAAGATTGATATATTGGACCATGTTATTCGGACACCGGACGTGTTCCGGATAGTTTCGGGTAAAACCAGAGTGCCGGAGGGGTTACCGGAACCCCCCGGGGGAACTAATGGGCCAGTCAGGGCAGGCCGCCCCCCCACCCTTGCGGTCCGAATTGGACAAGGGAAGGGGCCGGCGCCCCCTTTCCTTCTCCCTCTCTCCCTCTCCTTCCTCCCCCCTCTCTCCCTTTTGGTGGAATCCTACTAGGACTAGGAGTCCTAGTAGGACTCCCCTCTTTGGGCGCGCCCTAGGGGCCGGTCGGCCCTCCCCTCCTCCCTCCTTTATATACGTGGGGAGGGGGCACCCTAGAACATACAAGTTGATCTTTTAGCCGTGTGCGGTGCCCCCCTCCACAGATACACACCTCGGTCATATCGTCGTAGTGCTTAGGCGAAGCCCTGCGCCGATAACTTCATCATCACCGTCACCACGCCGTCATGCTGACAGAACACTCCCTCGGCCTCAACTGGATCAAGAGTTCGAGGGACGTCACCGAGCTGAACGTGTGCAGATCACGGAGGTGTCGTACGTTCGGTACTTGGATCGGTTGGATCGCGAAGACGTTCGACTACATCAACCGCGTTACTAAACGCTTCCGCTTTCGGTCTACGAGGGTACGTGGATACACTCTCCTCGCTCGTTGCTATGGTTCTCCTAGATAGATCTTGCATGATCGTAGGCAATTTTTTTTGAAATACTACGTTCCCCAACAGTGGCATCCGAGCCAGGTCTATGCGTAGATGTTATATGCACGAGTAGAACACAATGAGTTGTGGGCGATAATAGTCATACTGCTTGCCAGCATGTCTTACTTTGATTCGGCGGTATTGTTGGATGAAGCGGCCCAGACTGACATTACATGACCGCGTTCATGAGACTGGTTCTACCGACGTGCTTCGCACACAGGTGGCTAGTGGGTGTCTGTTTCTCCAGCTTTAGTTGAATCAAGTTTGACTACGCCCGGCCCTTGTTGAAGGTTAAAACAACACGCTTGACGAAAAATCGTTGTGGTTTTGATGCGTAGGTAAGAACGGTTCTTGCTAGAAGCCCGTAGCAGCCACGTAAAACTTGCAACAACAAAGTAGAGGACTTCTAACTTGTTTTTGCAGGGCTTGCTGTGATGTGATATGGTCAAGACGTGATGAGATATAAATTGTTGTATGAGATGATCATGTTTTTGTTAAAGTTATCGGCAACTTGCTGGAGCCTTATGGTTGTCTCTTTATTGCATAAGATGCAAGCGCCATATAATTGATTTACTTTATCGCTATGCGATAGCAATAGTTGCAAAAGCAATAGTTGGCGAGACGACTATATGTGACGACACGTTGATAGAGATCAAGATGATGGAGATCATGGTGTCATGCCGGTGACGATGGTGATCATGACGATGCTTTGGAAATGGAGATCAAAGGCACAAGATGATGATGGCCATATCATATCACTTATTTGATTGCATGTGATGTTTATCCTTTATGCATCTTATTTTGCTTAGTACGGCGGTAGCATTATAAGATGATCTCTCACTAAATTTCAAGGTACAAGTGTTCTCCCTGAGTATGCACCGTTGCTACAGTTCGTCGTGCCGAGACACCACGTCATGATCGGGTGTGATACGCTCTACGTTCACATACAATGGGTGCAAGCCAGTTTTGCACACGCAGAATACTCGGGTTAAACTTGACGAGCCTAGCATATGCAGATATGGCCTCGGAACACTGAGACCAAAAGGTCGAACGTGAATCATGTAGTAGATATGATCAACATAGTGATGTTCACCATTGAAAGCTACTCCATCTCACGTGATGATCGGACATGGTTTAGTTGATATGGATCACGTGATCATTTAGATGACTAGAGGGATGTCTATCTAAGTCGGAGTTCTTAAGTAATATGATTAACTGAACTTTAATTTATCATGTACTTAGTCCTGGTAGTATTTGCATATCTATTTTGTAGATCAATAGCTTGCGACATAGCTCCCCGTTTGTTTTTTTGATATGTTCCTAGAGAAAAATAAGTTGAAAGATGATAGTAGCAATGATGCGGACTAGATCCTTGATATGAGGACTATCCTCATTGCTGCACAGAAGAATTATGTCCTTAATGCACCGCTAGGTGACGGACCTATTGCAGGAGCAGATGCAGACGTTATGAACGTTTGGCAAGCTCGGTATGATGACTACTTGATAGTTTAGTGCACCATGCTTTACGGCTTAGAACCGGGACTTCAATGACGTTTTGAAGGTCATGGAGCATATGAGATGTTCCAGGAGTTGAAGTTAATATTTCAAGCAAATGCCCGGATTGATAGATATGAAGTCTCCAATTAGTTCTACAACTACAAAATGGAGGAGAATAGTTCTGTCAGTGAACATATACTCAGAATGTCTGGGTACCACAACCACTTGACTCAACTGAGAGTTAATATTCCTGATGATAGTGTCATTGACAGAGTTCTTCAATCACTGCCACCAAGCAAAGCTTCGTGATGAACTATAATATGCAAGGGATGGATAAGACAATTCCTGAGCTCTTCGCAATGCTAAAGGCTGCGGAGGTAGAAATCAAGAAGGAGCATCAAGTGTTGATGGTTAACAAAACCACTAGTTTCAAGAAAAAGGGTAAAGGGAAGAAGGGGAACTTCAAGAAGAACGGCAAGCAAGTTATTGCTCAAGTAAAGAAGCCCAAGTCTGGACCTAACCTGAGACTGAGTGCTTCTACTTCATAGGGACTGGTCACTGGTGTCGGATTGTGGGTTCCGGCAAACCCTTGAGGTTTGAACATTGGGGTACGCATGAAGATCTCTCTCTCGCTCGCTCTCGCAACGATCTCAAGGCCTAGCTCGATGAACCCGAAGAGCAAGTGACAGGAGGGTTTATACTGGTTCGGGTCACCGTTGTGGTGTAATACCCTACTCTAGTGTGGTGTGGTGGATTGCCTTGTAGGCTGAGGATGAACAATACAAGGTATGAACAGCCTCCTGGGGAGAGGTGTTCTTGAGCTCGGTGAGCTTGTGCGCTGAGGATGGTGTGAATGACCCCTCCCTTGCTATGATGGTGGCTAGTCCTACTTATAGAGGCCCGGGTCCTCTTCCCAAATATTAGGCGGGAAGGGATCCCACAACGGCCAATTTGAAGGGAGACAACTAGTACAAGTTATCCCGACAAAAGGTGGTCTGCGCCTGCCAAAGGCTCTGGTGGTGACACCGTCGTGGGCTCTGCGGTGACCTCCATCCTGCCGTCCCGCTAGTCTTGGTCTCCTTGCACCAATATGGAAACCTTTGCCTGATGCCTCGAGACTCCTCGCCTGCGCTTGCCCCTTTAGCACCAAAGAGGCAATGAGTACTCTGCGCCCGCTGGCGCCCGCCTGGCCTTGGTCGTAATGGCTCACGTCATGCGAACCTCGCGAGGTGCCCCTTCCATAGATCTCTCCGCTCCTTGGGAGCCAGCCTAGGGAGGCCGCCCCTGAGGAGGTCTTGCGTCGTCCGCCTCGCGAGGCTTGGCCCCTCGCGAGGGTCTTGAGTGGTTGTTGATGAAGATGGGCCATACCAGGCCGCTGGATGAGCCACGCCTGAGGCCGCAGGCAGGCAAGTTTGGGTACCCCCGTTCCTAGGACGCCGATAGTAGCCCTCGGGCTCAAGGTGCGCTCGGACTTGGCTTTGCGGCGAAGCCAAGGGTCAACTGCAGAGCGCCGCTGGCCCCAATATCCTGCGGCCTTGATTGACGCGTGGGGTTGATGGGACGTGGGCGCCTCCACTTCCCCACGCTGCGTCGACAACCGCCCGACTTAACGAGTCCCTGCTGCATGCAGAAAGACCATCATTACCTGCGATCGTCGAGGCCGGCGGTTGGCCTCCCTCCGGCTATAAATGGGGAGAAGGGGCAGAACCCCCTGTTGCCCATCTCTTCTTCCATTCCGCCTGCTTCTTCTTCTTCCTCCTCGCCGCAACACCCATGGCGCCGATACAAAGGTTCTCTGCTGCTGAGAAGGGGAAGACTCCCCGCGAAGAGCCAGGGCCACTTCCGCTGAAGAAGAGGCTGGCCCGCTCTCGCAGTGTCGTCGTGAGGCGGGAGGTGACAAGGCCCTGGCACGAATGGCCTCCCCCCGGCTATCCGCTGCCTTTGTACGCCCAGGCAAAGGGCTCCGGAGGAGGAGGTAGCAACCGGCGTCGATCGCGCCGCGACCGCGGTGGCCGCGCCGTGGCGGTGCGCGCCGCCGCCCCGGGAATCCATGCCAAGGGCTCCTCGTGTGAACTCTTGGTGTGGGCAGCGGTGCCACCGCGCTCTTGGATCCGCTTCCCGCAGTTTTTCTCTATGGAGATGCCGCCGAGGGGGCCACTCGAGCTGTGGCTGCAACACACCAAGTGTGATGCCCCGGCGACGGGGGCGGAGGTTGAGGTCGTCTCCCCGGGCAAGATCTTCATGACGCGCGGATGGGGCGAGGTCGCCCGAGTTTGCCGCGCGGAGGGCGCTCTCGCCATCCACTTTGAATACGACGGTGCCTCCATGATGTTCTTCAAGGTCTTTGACAAGGAAGGCCGCCGCCTGGAGTGCTGCCCTGGAGGGGCTATCGGGTCGGCACAGCGGTAGGAGACGGGCCCGCCACTGGCCGCGCTGGCGGTCCCTCCGACAGCAGCGACAACACTTGGGAGTCCAGCGACTCTCCCGAGCTCTACGAGACTCCGGAGACGAGCGACGACAGCTACGTGCCCCCGAGCTCCCGCCGTGCCCGGAGCGCAGCAGCAGCGTCCGCCCGTCGCGGCCGTTGATCTGGATGGGGTTGGCGTCGGCCTCCCATGGCCCACTGTTGATGATGGCGTCGGTGGCAATGCTTGTTGATATGGCTCCTAGAAACCTTCTCCTTTTGTTCCCTGCGAGGAATTGAGATGAACCCCATGGGGGCGTGTAAAGGATCTGTAGTACCTTTTGTTAATGCAGTCCTTATTATGAAGATTTACGGCTGCGTGTCTTGCTTCGGCTTAGTCCCCCCTTTCCATCCTCGCGGTAGCTTGGTGCTCTACGCCGACAGGTCCCGGTCCCCAGGCAGGCTGCAGCCGTCGCTGGTATGCCAGGTCGCGATGTCGTGGTCAAGGCCAGGAGGTGAGCGACCCGAGGTCCAATAAGAGCTCCTGAGGCGCGATGCTCAAGAGGTCACCCTTAGCTTGCAAGCAGCTACCTGAAGGTAGGAAAGGAAGGCGGCGACATAGGAAGGCTGCAAGAGATGGGAACCCTATGCCGCTGCGCTTGGCCGACCCGAGTGCAAAACTTATCTTAGCGGTCCAGAGTCGATTCCTTGTGCAGCGCCAGATTCGTGCGTCAATGGCCATAGTGTAGCCGGGTTAGGCCCGTGCGAGCTTCCCTCTCTTATTCACGCCCTTCTGTGTGCTCTATGTCCTCGATTCCTGGTCCTCGAGCGAGCTCGGCCGCCGCTGGTATGCCAGGTCGCGATGCCGTTGTCAAGGCCAGGGGGTGAGGGCTGGAGAGCCAGTAAGAGCTCCTGAGTCGCGATGCTCAAGAGCCCCCCCTTTAACGCGCAGGAGAATTGCATGGGAAAAGAAGGAGCCCGCGGTACCGCCCGCTGTCATCCTCGGGAGGTTCCTGCAGGTTAGTGCGAGGAGGGATACAGATTGCAACCGCGCTTGCCGATCTGCCACTGGTTGTTCCGCAAGAAGATGAAGGCACTAAGGGCCTGGTGAGGTGACGTGCGCGGGGCGTGTCGCGAGCCAGAGCTCGACCGCTCAGATTTGTCAGCGTTGCAGGGATGGACCTGAGCACAAGCGCCGTGCCAGCATGAGTAGCCTCCGTTGCGGGATGAGCAAGGGGCCTATCGGCAACGCGGGCGGCCGCAATGGATAACAATCAAGAAGGTGGTAACCATAGAATGACTCAAGCAAAGAGGCAGGTTAGCTTAGATAGATGCAAGAACGATACATGCCACTGGGACGGACCTGAGCGGCCTGGGGAAGATGCAGCCCGAGGGGCGCTCCCAGCAGAGTAAGCTAAAGATGCAAAAGGATAAACGTTGCAGGGACAGACCCGTGCGACTTGGGGATAACGCTACCCGAGGGGCACCCCCAACTGAATGAACTGGAAAGAGTCACCTGATAACGCCACTGGAGTGATGTTGGAGTAGCCGATGATGCATGCGGAAGAGTCGTTCCTCACGAGCCGCCAGAGTCCTGAGCCTCGGGAGGCTCCATGGGCCCTGGTCGCTCCTGGAGAACCGTCGCGGTATCCTCTAGGATGGCGTGATGCCTGGCCTCCTGAGCCGCCAGGATGCCCCGCAGATGGCGCTGGTAGGTGACACTTGCATTTGGCAAGCCGAACGGCATGCGAACGTACCTGTGAGGTGGACCCTCGCACCGTCCAACGCGCGAAGGCCATAAACGTCCCTGAGACGCGGGCCTGTTGAGCCCTGGAATGTCGACGTAGACGTGCAGCCCGCCTTCCTTGCCAGGATGGGGAGCTGCGCCGGGTGGTGGGCGGCGGTCGCCGTGTATGGTCCTTGCTTCTTGAAGCTCCTGGATCGCCTTGGTGATGAACTCCCGAGCACTAGGAGCTCCACGCCTCGTGCCCTCTTGAGGGAAGCGTGTGGCGAAGCACGCTTCCATGTGGTGCCCAAGCGCCTCCCTCATGACGTTGGCTAGGTCTGAGGCCCTCTAGAAGAGAGCCCCCAAGCCCAGCCTTCGGAGGGCGCTGGGCGCGCCTTACTATGCGAGGGAGGGAGGTGCCCCAGCTGCGGGCGCAAGTCCTGAGGTTGTGCCGCTGGAGACACCGCTCTCCTTAGGCACTGGGTGGAGTAGCTGCTTCTTCTTCTTGGGGATGGCCTCAGGAGGGTACGTGGTGCCTTCGTTGTCGGGGTCTTCGACTGCTGTAGCCTGGTAGGCGCGCTCGAGGGAGCACACCGCATCCCTTTCTTCACATGGAACCATGATGACGCCGCCGCTCCCTGGCATCTTGAGGACGTTGTAGCCGTGGTGGGTCACTGCCATAAACTTGGCCAAGGCTGGGTACCCCAGGATGGCATTGTACGGTAGGCGGATGTGGGGACGTCGAAGTCAATGAGCTCGGTGCGGTAGTTGTCACGCTGGCCGAAGGTGACCGAAAGGCGGACCTGCCCTATCGGGGTGGTGGAGCCGTCGGTCACTCCTGGGAAGGGCTTGGTAGGCTGCAGCTGATCATATGGCACTTGAAGGCTGTCGAACGTCTCGACGGACAGGACATTGAGCCATGCGCCGCCGTCGATGAGGGTCTTGGTGACTTGGACGTTGCTGATGACGGGTGAGCAGAGCATCGGGAGGGCACCGGCTGTTGCCGCGCACTTGAGCTGGTCTAATGAGTTGAAGGTGATGGCGCACTTGGACCACCTGAGCGGGCGCGTGGCTTCGAGCCTGGGAAGGGTCGCATTCACCTCACGAGCAAATTGCTTGAAGATACACTGAGAGGCTGGGGCTTGAGCGCCACCCAGGATGCAGGCGATGGTGCGAGGCTCCTTAGATGCTTAGCTCATAGAGCTGCAGGAACTCTGTGGGGTCGGGGGTGCCGTCGTAGCGCGGAGGCAGGTCCGGCTTGAACTTGCCGGGCCAGACGACACTGCGCAGCTCGGGAGTGAAGGCACGGCAACTTGTTGTGGTCACTGGAGCCCGTCGCGGAGGCAGAGCCTGGTCTTGATACCCACGCGCCGCCGCGGCAGGCGGCACGCGGTCTTGGCACTATGGTGTTGGGAGCGCAGGAGCGTTTTCTTGCGGCTGAGGGACTTCTTGGCAGCTTCCTTCTTCGTGCGCGGGTGCCCGGCGTGGCAGGTCATGCCGCGGGCCCGCGCGTCTTGGTGCGAGGGCAGGGTCTTGATGCGGAGGTGGTGGAGGCACTCCATGGGCGACATCGCCCGCTGCTGGTGGTGGTCGAGGTAGCGAAAGGGACGGTGCAGGAGAGCCCCCAGCGGCGCTGACAAGCTGAGCGATTCGGTCGAGCTAGTCGTCTTAGAGGTCGTCGACTGGACGATAGCGCCGGAGCTCACGTGCCATGAGCAATGAAGCATGCCCGTCTGTGGGCGCGCGACGAGCGTGAGACAACGAGCCGGCCGGAGTCAGCGACGGGGTGGCGGTGAGTCCGTCTCACCGCACGGAGGGGTGCAGCGACGAAGCTTGCTGCTCGTTCCCTACCGGGCCGGTGGCAACGTTGGCAGCAGGCAATGGAGAATGGCGGGGAGGCCCGTCGACGAGCGCCGTCTGAGTGACGCGAGCGGCGGGGCGGCGCGGCGCTCGGCACGGGCTCGGCGAGCATCAGCCATGGATCCGGTGGAGTAGCGGAGCGACGAAAGAAAGGCTTCGGCGCACCCCTACCTGGCGCACCAAATGTCGATTGTGGTTTCCGGCAAACCCTTGAGGTTCGAACACTGGGGTGCGCATGAAGATCTCTCTATCTCTCTCGCTTGCTCTCGCAACGATCTCAAGGCCTAGCTCGACGAACCCGAAGAACAAGTGACACAAGGGTTTATAATGGTTTGGGCCACCATTGTGGTGTAATAGCCTACTCCAGTGTGGTGTGGTGGATTGCCTTGTAGGATGAGGATGAACAATACAAGGTATGAACCGCCTCCTGGGGAGAGGTGTTCATGAGCTCGGTGAGCTTGTGCGCTGAGGATGGTCTGAATGATCCCTCCCTTGCTATGGTGGTGGCTAGTCCTACTTATAGAGGCCCGAGTCCTCTTCCCAAATATTAGGCGGGAAGGGATCCCACAACAGCCAATTTGAAGGGAGACAACTAGTACAAGTTATGCAGACAAAAGGTGGTCTTCGCCTGCCAAAGGCTCTGGTGATGACGTCGTCGTGGGCTCCGTGGTGACCTCCATCCTGCCGTCCCGCTGGTCTTGGTCTCGTTGCACCGATATGGAAACCTTTGCCTGATGCCTCGGGACTCCTCGCCTACGCTTGCCCCTTTAGCACCAAAGAGGCAACGAGTACTCTGCGCCCGCTGGCGCCCACCTGGCCTCGCTCGTCATGGCTCACGTCATGCGAACCTCGCGAGGTGCCCCTTGCATAGATCTCTTTGCTCCTCGGGAGCCAGCCTAGGGAGGCCGCCCCTGAGGAGGTCTTGCGTCGTCCGCCTCGCGAGGCTTGGCCCCTCGCGAGGGTCTTGAGTGGTTGTTGATGAAGATGGGCCGTACCAGGCCACTGGATGAGCCACGCCCCGGTCCGCAGGCAGGCAAGTATGGGTACCCCCGTTCCCAGGACGCCGACAACAGGAAGCGGAACTGCCCCAAGTATTTGGCGGATAATAAGGATGGCAAAGTGAAAGGTATATTTGATATACATGTTATTGATGTGTACTTTACTAATGCTCGTAGTAGCGCCTGGGTATTTGATACTGGTTCTGTTGCTCATATTTGCAACTCGAAATAGGGGCTATGGATTAAGCGAAGATTGGCTAAGGACGAGGTGACGATGCGCGTGGGAAATGGTTCCAAAGTGGATGTGATCGCCGTCGGCATGCTACCTCTACATCTACGTTCGGGATTAGTTTTAGACCTGAATAATTGTTATTTGGTGCCAGCGTTAAGCATGAACATTATATCTGGATCTTGTTTGATGCGAGATGGTTATTCATTTAAATCAGAGAATAATGGTTGTTCTATTTATATGAGTAATATCTTTTATGGTCATGCACCCCTGATGAGTGGTCTATTTTTATTGAATCTCGACAGTAGTGATACACATATTCATAGTATTGAAGCCAAAAGATATAAGTTTAATAATGATAGTGCAACTTATTTATGGCACTGCCGTTTAGGTCATATTGGTGTAAAGCGCATGAAGAAACTCCATGCTGATGGGCTTTTCGAATCACTTGATGCTTGCGAACCATGCCTCATGGGCAAGATGACAAAGACTCCGTTCTCCGGAACAATGGAGCGAGCAACAGACTTGCTGCAAATAATACATACTGATGTATGCGGTCTGATGAGTGTTGAGGCTCGCGGTGGGTATCGTTATTTTCTGACCTTCACAGATAATTTGAGTAGATATGGTTATATCTACTTGATGAAACATAAGTCTAAAACATTTGAAAAGTTCAAAGAATTTCAGAGTGAAGTGGAAAATCATCGTAACAAGAAAATAAAGTTTCTACGATCTGATCGTGGAGGTGAATATTTGAGTTACGAGTTTGGTCTTCATTTGAAACAATGTGGAATAGTTTCGCAACTCGCGCAACCTGGAACACCACAGCGTAATGGTGTGTCTGAACGTCGTAATCGTACTTTATTAGATATGGTGCGATCTATGATGTCTCTTACTGATTTACCTCTATCGTTTTGGGGTTATGCTTTAGAGACGGCTGCATTCACGTTAAATAGGGCACCATCTAAATCCGTTGAGATGACACCATATGAACTGTGGTTTGGAAAGAAACCCAAGTTGTCATTTCTTAAAGTTTGGGGCTGCGATGCTTATGTGAAGAAGCTTCAACCTGATAAGCTCAAACCCAAATCGGAGAAATGTGTCTTCATAGGTTACCCAAAGAAGACTGTTGGGTACACCTTCTATCACAGATTCGAAGGCAAGATATTCGTTGTTAAGAATGGATTCTTTCTACAGAAGGAATTTCTCTCAAAAGAAGTGAGTGGGAGGAAAGTAGAACTTGATGAGGTAATTGTACCAGCTCCCTTTTTGGAAAGTAGTTCATCACAGAAATCAGTTCCAGTGATTCCTACACTAATTAGTGAGGAAGCTAATGAGTATGATCATGAAGCTTCTGATCAGGTTAATACCGAACCTCGTAGGTCAACCAGAGTAAGATCCGCAGCAGAGTGGTACGGTAATCCTGTTCTGGAGGTCATGTTAATTGACCATGACGAACCTATGAACTATGAGGAAGTGATGATGAGCCCAGATTCCGCAAAATGGCTTGAGGCCATGAAATCTGAGATGGGATCCATGTATGAGAATAAAGTGTGGGCTTTGGTTGACTTTCCCGATGATCGGCAAGCCATAGAGAATAAATGGATCTTCAAGAAGAAGAATGACGCTGACGGTAATGTTACTGTCTACAAAGCTCGACTTGTTGCAAAAGGTTTTCGACAAGTTCAAGGAGTTGACTAGGATGAGACCTTCTCACCCGTAGCGATGCTTAAGTCTGTCTGGATCATCTTAGCAATTGCCGCATTTTATGATTATGAAATTTGGCAAATGGATGTCAAAATTGTATTCCTTAATGGATATCTTAAAGAAGAGTTGTATATGATGCAACCAGAAGGTTTTTGTTGATCCAAAAGGTGCTAACAAAGTGTGCAAGCTCCAGTGATCCATTTATGAACTGGTGCAAGCCTCTCGGAGTTGGAATATACGCTTTGATAGTGTGATCAAAGCATATGGTTTTATACCGACTTTTGGAGAAGCCTGTATTTACAAGAAAGTGAGTGGGAGCTGTGTAGCATTTCTGATATTATATGTGGATGACATATTAGTGATCGAAAATGATACGGAATTTCCTGATAGCATAAAAGGATACTTGAATAAGAATTTTTCAATGAAAGACCTCGGTGAAGCTGCTTATATATTGGGCATCAAGATCTATAGAGATAGATCAAGACGCTTAATTGGACTTTCAAAAATCACATACCTTGATAAAGTTTTGAAGAAGTTCAAAATGGATCAGGCAAAGAAAGGGTTCTTGCCTGTGTTACAAGGTGTGAAGTTGGGTCAAACTCAATGCTCGACCACTGCAGAAGATAGAGAGAAAATGAAAGTCATTCCCTATGCTTCAGCCATAGGTTCTATCATGTATGCAATGTTGTGTACTAGACCTGATGTGTGCCTTGCTATTGATGGAATCCTACTAGGACTAGGAGTCCTAGTAGGACTCCCCTCTTGGGGCACGCCCTAGGGGCCGGCCGGCCCTCCCCTCCTCCCTCCTTTATATACGTGGGGAGGGGGGCACCCTAGAACACACAAGTTGATCTTTTAGCCGTGTGCGGTGCCCCCCTCCACAGATACACAACTCGGTCATATCGTCGTAGTGCTTAGGCGAAGCCCTGCACCGGTAACTTCATAATCACCGTCGCCACGCCGTCGTGCTGAAGGAACTCTCCCTCGGCCTCAACTGGATCAAGAGTTTGAGGGACGTCACCGAGTTGAATGTGTGCAGATCGCGGAGGTGCCGTACGTTCGGTACTTGGATCGGTTGGATCGCGAAGACGTTCGACTACATCAACCGCGTTACCAAACGCTTCAACTTTTGGTCTATGAGGGTACGTGGACACACTCTCCCTGCTTGTTGCTATGCTTCTCCTAGATAGATCTTGCGTGATCGTAGGCAAATTTTTTGAAATACTACGTTCCCCAACATCTTTGCCACCGTCGCAACCAACGGTGGTTGCCATCTCGTGTCGACACCGCCTCCTCTACCACCGCATTAAATGGAAATGATAGGTGGAGAATCATCTCCACTCCCACTGCATCTTGACACCCACACTCAGTGGCGAAGCCAGGAATATTTTTTAGGTGTGGCAGAGTTCATGAAGGAAAAAACAATGTAAAATATAACTATGTGTCATTCCTGTACCTCTATAGACGGTGGTCGCTGCCACACCCACCACGCGGACTAAAGATCACACAGTTGCTCTGTAATCGTTGTCTCTGTTGCACGCCTTATGGGTTAGCCGACTAGGGTCGATCGGTCGGCACTGGGAAAAATATCACAGCAAGTCATACATTCACTGGTACAACGACCTACTATAGAAACGATTTTAAGCCCTTTCCGCGACGGAGTTTTAAACCGTCGCCTTGCCTGTGTGTGCGATAGGGGGGTCCTTCCCACGCGACCCAGAAACTATTGGGGATAGGGAGCAAGAATGCATACTTTTTGCAGAACTAAGCGTATGTGATGCCCGCATCTATCCCAAACGCGATTCGTCACACAACTGTTTGTGATATATCGAATATCCAAAGCTCTCCATCCTTGCTACTCCTGTGTGCTGGCGTTACCATTGCACACCCTATTCTATGGTGCAACGTTTGTGATGTGCACCCCATCAGAAGCAGCGGCTCATGATTGTAAAGCATGTATGATAAGGAGACTATCACACACATTCACTTCTGAACTGTATGTGATATATAATTAATAAGATAAGTTAATCATCGTACTAGTGTCGGATAAGTTTACGAAATCTCGGATTGTCGTACCAGTGTCATACAAGATAACTATCGCACACGCTGTTCTGTGGTGTGATACGTCAATTTTGCATCATGTTTACCCACTGTTATTTATATTGTTTTTATGCATAATAATGCTTTTTGGAGTAATTCTAATGCCTTTTCTCTCATAATATGCAAGGTTCACACAAAGAGGGAGAATTCCGACAGCAGGAAAACTAGACCTGAAAAAGCTACGTCAGGCTACCTATTCTGCACAACTCCAAATGAGCTGAAGCTTCACAAGGAATTTTTATGGAATAAATAAGAATTATTGGAGCGAATAACTACCAGAGGGGGCCCACCAGGTGGGCACAACCCACCTGGGCGTGCCAGGGATCCCAGGCGCGCCCTGGTGGGTTGTGCCTTCCTCGGCCCACCTTCGGTGCCCATCTTCTGGTATATAAGTCATTTTGACCTAGAAAAAGTGAGGAGAGGACTTTCGGGACGGAGCACCGCCGTCTCGAGGCGAAACTTGGGCAGGAGCACTTTTGCCCTCTAGCGGAGCGATTCCGCCAGGGGAACTTCCCTCCCGGAGGGGGAAATCATCGTCATCATCATCACCAACAACCCTCTCATCTTGGGAAGGACAATCTTCATCAACATCTTCACTAGCACCATCTCAGATTGGTACTTGTGGGTGACTAGTAGTGTTGATTACATCTTGTAGTTGATCACTATATGGTTTATTTGGTGGAAGATTATATGTTCAGATCCATTATGCTATTTAATACCCCTCTGATCATGAACATGTTTATCACTTGTGAGTAGTTACTTTTGTTCTTGAGGTCACGAGAGAAATCATGTTGCAAGTAATCATGTGAACTTGATATATGTTCGATATTTTGATAATATGTATGTTGTCATTCCCTTAGTGGTGTCATGTGAATGTCGACTACATGAAACTTCACCATATTTGGGCCTAAGGGAATGCATTGTGTAGTAGTTATTAGATGATGGGTTGCTAGAGTGATAGAATCTTAACCCTAGTTTATGCGCTACTTCATAAGGGGTTGATTTGGATCCAAAAGTTTAATGCTATGGTTAGATTCTATCTTAATACTTTTCTTGTAGTTGTGGATGCTTGTGATGGGGTTAATCATAAGAACAACACCTAAGCACCGGTCCACCCACATATCAAATTATCAAAGTAGTGAACACAAATCAAGCCAACATGGTGAAAGTGACTAGATGAAATTCCCGTGTGCCCTCAAGAACACTTTGCTTATTATAAGAAACCGTTTTGGCCTGTCCTTTGCCATAAAAGGATTGGGCTATCTTGTTGCATATTATTTGTCGTTACCGTTATGTGCTCGTTACAAATTATCCTACTACCAAATTATCGGTTACTTACAATTTCAGCGCTTGCAGACGTTACCTTGCTGAAAACCACTTGTCATTTCCTTGTACTCCTCGTTGGGTTCGACACTCTTACTTATCGAAAGGACTACGATTGATCCCCTATACTTTTGGGTCATCAAGGCTCTTTTCTGACGCCGTTGCCGGGGAGTAAAGCGTTGTTGGTAAGGAAAAAATTATTACTAGGTGCTGAAATTTATTGTCACTTGTTACTATGGAGAACAATCCTTTGAGGGGTTTGTTTGGGGTATCTTCACCATGATCGGAACCTTATTTAGTTGCCCCTCAACCCACTGCACCTACTGACAATACCGAATGTGAATTCCTTCGGGTATGATAGAGCAACTGCTAGCTAATCCTAATGCAGGAGATGGAACCGAACATCCTGATATGCACATGATATATGTGGAAGAAATTTGTGGAATATTTAAGCTTGCAGGTTTACCCGGAGATGAAGCTAAGAAGAAGGTTTTCCTTCATCTGTGAAGGGAAAGGCATTGACATGGTATAGGCTATGCGATGATATTGGATCTTTGAATTGGAATCGGTTGAAATTGGAATTTCATCAAAAATTATCCAATGCATCTAGTTCATCGTGATCGGAATTATATATATAATTTTAGGCCTCGTGAAGGAGAAAGTATCGCTCTAGCTTGGGGGGGGGGCTTAAGTCAATGTTATATTCATGCGCCAATCATGACCTATCGAGAGAAATTATCATCCAGAACTTCTATGCTCGGCTTTCTCGTAATGATCGATCCATGCTCGATACTTCTTGTATTGGTTCCTTTATGAAGAAGACTATTGAATTCTGGTGGGATCTTTTAGAAAGAATTAAACGCAACTCTGAAGATTGGGAACTCGACGAAGGTAAAGAGTCAGGTATTAAGCTTAAGTTTGATTGTGTTAAATCTTTTATGAATACCGGTGCTTTTCAAAAGTTTAGCACCAAATATGGACTAGACTCTGTGATAGTAGCCTCCTTTTGTGAATCTTTTGCTACTCATGTTGATCTCCCTAAGGAGAAGTGGTTTAAATATCACCCACCTATTAAAGAAGAAATTAAAGAACCGGTAATAGCTAAAGATGAAACTGTTATTTATAATGTTGATCCAGTTGTTCCTACTGCTTCTATTGAAAAACCACCTTTCCATGTTAGGATGAAGGAACATGCTAAAGTTTCAACTGTGGTCAATAAAAGTTATATTAGAACACCTAAACCAGCTGAACAAATCAAGGTAGAACTAGTGTTGCTATGGTTAAGGATCTCTTGGTCGATAATATTGATGGGCATGTTATTTACTTCGTTGGTGAAGCTACTAGAATTGCCAAACCCGATGGGAAAGATAAACATAGACCCGTTGTTGGCAAGCCCGTTGTCTCAGTTAAAATAGGAGATCACTGTTATCATGGTTTATGCGACATAGGTGCCAGCATGATTGCCATTCCTTTTACCTTATATCAAGAAATTATGAATGACATAGCACCCGCTGAAATAGAAGACATAGATGTTACTATTAAACTTGCTAATAGAGACACCATCACACCACTTAGGATTGTTAGAGATGTTGAAGTCTTGTGTGGGAAAAGAAAATATCCTACTGATTTTGTTGTTCTTGGTTCCCCACCAGATGACTTTTGTCCCATTATGTTTGGCGGACCTTTCTTGAACACCGTTAATGCTAAAATAGATTGTGAGAAACAAACTATCGGTGTAAGTTTTGGTGATGAGTCTCATGAAGGAAATATGCCCTAGAGACAATAAAAAAGTTTTTATTTTATATTTCCTCATATCATGATGAATGTATATTATTCATGTAAGAATTGTATTAACCGGAAACTTGATACATGTGTGGATACATAGACAAAACATCGTGTCCCTAGTAAGCCTCTACTAGACTAGCTCGTTAATGAAAGATGGTTAAGTTTCCTAACCATAGACATGTGTTGTCATTTGATGACCGGGATCACATCATTAGGAGAATGAAGTGATGGACAAGACCCATCCGTTAGCTTAGCATATTGATCATTCAGTTTTATTGCTATTGCTTTCTTCATGTCAGATACATATTGCTTTGATTATAAGACTATGCAACTCCCGGATACCGGAGGAATACCTTGTGTGCTATCAAACATCACAACGTAACTAGGTGATTATAAATATGCTCTACAGGTATCTCTGAAGGTGTTTGTTGGGTTGGCATATATCAAGATTAGGATTTGTCACTCCGAGTATCGGAGAGGTATCTCTGGGCCCCCTCAGTAATACACATCAGAAGAAGCCTTGCAAGCAATGTGACTAATGAGTTAGTTGCGGGATGATGTATTATAGAATGAGTAAAGAGACTTGCCGGTAATGAGATTGAACTAGGTATGAAGATACCGACGATTGAATCTCGGGCAAGTAACATACCGATGACAAAGGGAATAACGTATGTTGTCATTACGGTACGACCGATAGAGATCTTCGTAGAATATGTAGGAACCAATATGAGAATTCATGTTCCGTTGTTGGTTATTGAAAGGAGAGGTGTCTCGGTCATGTCTACATAGTTCTCGAACCCGTAGGGTCCGCACGCTTAACGTTCGATGACGATTTTGTATTATATGAGTTATGTGATTTGGTGACCGAATGTTGTTCGGAGTCCTAGATGAGATCATGGACATGAAGAGGAGTCTCGAAATGGTCGAGAGGTAAAGATTCATATATAGGACGATGATATTCGGACACCGGAAGTGTTCCGGGCTGTACCAGGCACATATCGGAGTACCGGGGGGTTACCAGAACCCCCCGGGCGAATAATGGGCCTTATGGACCATAGGAGGAGATCACACCAGCCCACAAGGGGTGCCCCCCTCCTAAAGGAAGGAGGCCGAATGGGAGAAGGAGGAGGGGGTTCGACCCCCCTTTCCTTCCTCCCCCCTCTCTTCCCTTTTCCCCCTTCTGGTAATAAGGAAAGGGGGACGAATTGGACAAGGGGCCCAAGTAGGATTCCTCCTACGCGCTGACGGAACTCTCCCTCGACACTTTGTTGGATCAAGAGTTCGAGGGACGTCGTCGAGCTGAACGTGTGCAGAACTCGGAGGTGCCGTACGTTCGGTGCTTGATCGGTCGGAACGAGAAGAAGTTCGACTACATCAACCGCGTTGTCAAAAGCTTCCGCTTTCGGTCTACGAGGGTACGTGGACACACTCTCCCCCTCTCGTTTCTATGCATCTCCTAGATAGATCTTGCGTGAGCATAGGAATTTTTTTGAAATTGCATGCTACGTTTCCCAACAGTGGCATCCCATCCAGGTCTATGCGTAGATGATATGCACGAGTAGAACACAAAGAGTTGTGGGCGGTGATCATCATACTGCTTACCACCAATGTCTTATTTTGATTCGGCGGTATTGTTGGATGAAGCGGCCCGGACCAACCTTACATGACCACGTTCATGAGATTGGTTCCACCGACAGACATGCAACTAGTTTTGCATAAAGGTGGCTGGCGGGTGTCTATTTCTCCAACTTTAGTTCAATCGAATTTGACTGCGGACGGTCCTTGTTGAAGGTTAAAACATCAAACTTGATAAATCACCGTCGTGGTTTTTTATGCGTAGGTAAGAATGGTTCTTGCTAGAAGCCCGTAGCAGCCACGTAAAACTTGCGACAACAAAGTAGAGGACGTCTAACTTGTTTTTTCAGGGCATGTTGTGATGTGATATGATCAAGACATTATGTGATATACGTTTTTGTATGAGATGATCATGTTTTGTAGAAGTTATCGACAACTTTATGGTTGTCGCTTTATTGTATGAAATGCAAATTCCATGTAATTGCTCTACTTTATCACTGTGCGTTAGCGATAGTTGTAGAAGCAATAGTTGGAGAGATGACCACGACCCTACGATGGAGATCAAGGTGTCAAGCCGGTGACGATGGAGATCATGACGGTGCTTTGGAGATGGAGATCAAAGGCACAAGACGATGATGGCCATATCATGCCAAATATTTTGATTGCATGTGATGTTTATCTTTTATGCATCTTATTTTGCTTAGTACGGCGGTAGCATTATAACATGATCCCTTAACAAATATCAAGTTATATGTGTTCTCCCCGAGTATGCACCGTTGCGACAGTTCGTCGTGCTGAGACACCACGTGATGATCGGGTGTGATAGGCTCTACATTCACATACAATGGGTGCAAGATAGTTTTGCACACGTGGAATACTCGGGTTAAACTTGACGAGCCTAGCATGTACAAACATGGCCTCAGAACACTGGAGAACGAAACGTCGAACGTGAATCATATAGTAGATATGATCAACATAGAGATGTTCACCATTGATGACTACTCCATCTCACGTGATGATCAGACATGGTTTAGTTGATTTGGATCACGTATCATTTAGATGACTTGAGGGATGTCTATCTAAGTGGGAGTTCTTAAGTAACATGATTAATTGAACTTAATTTATCATGAACTTAGTCCTGATAGTTTTTGCATATCTATGTTGTAGATCAATGGCCCGTGCTACCGTTCCCTTGAATTTTAATGCGTTCCTAGAGAAAGCTAAGTTGAAATATGATGGTAGCAACTACATTGACTGGGTCCATAACTTGAGGATTATCCTCATTTCTGCACAGAAGAATTATGTCCTTGATGCACCGCTAGGTGAAAGGCCTGCTGTAGGAGCATATGTTGATGTTATGAACGTCTGGCAAGCTTGATCTGATTACTACTCGATAGTTCAGTGTGCCATGCTTTACGGCTTAGAATGGGACTTCAAAGACATTTTGAACGTCATGGACCATATGAGATGTTCCAGGAGTTGAAGTTAATATTTCAAGCAAATGCCCGAGTTGAGAGATATGAAGTCGCCAACAAGTTTTATAGCTGCAAGATGGAGGAGAATAGCTCTGTTAGTGAACATATACTCAAAATGTCTGGGTATCATAATCACTTGACTCAGTTGGGAGTTAATCTTCTAGATGATAGTGTTATTGACAGAGTTCTCCAATCACTGCCACCAAGCTATAAAGGCTTCATGATGAACTATAATATGCAAGGGATGGATAAGACAATTCCCGAGCTCTTCGCTATGCTCAAAGCTGTAGAGGTAGAAATCAAGAAGGAGCATCAAGTGTTGATGGTTAACAAGACCACTAGTTTCAAGGAAAAGGGCAAAGGAAAGAAGGGGAACTTCTAGAAGAATGGCAAGCAAGTTGCCACTCTAGGGAAAAAGCCCAAGTATGGACCTAAGCCTGAAACTGAGTGCTTCTACTGCAAAGGGACTGGTCAGTGGAAGCGGAACTGCCCCAAGTATTTGGCGGATAAGAAGGATGGCAAAGTGAACAAAGGTATATTTGATATACATGTTATTGATGTGTACTTTACTAATGCTCGTAGTAGCGCCTGGGTATTTGATGTTGGTTCAGTTGCTCATATTTGTAACTCGAAACATGGGCTACGGATTAAACGAAAATTGTCTAAGAACAAGGTGATGATGCGCATCGGGAATGGTTCCAAGGTTGATGTGATCGTCGTCGGACGCTACCTCTACATCTACCTTTGGGATTAGTTTTAGACTTGAATAATTGTTATTTGGTGCCAGCATTGAGCATGAACATTATATCTGGGTCTTGTTTAATGCGAGACGGTTATTCATTTAAATCAGAGAATAATGGTTGTTCTATTTATATGAGTAATATCTTTTATGGTCATGCACCCTTGAAGAGTGGTCTATTTTTTTTTGAATCTCGATCATGGTGATACACATATTCATAATATTGATGCCAAAAGATGCAAAGTTGATAATGATGGTGCAACATATTTGTGGCACTACCGTTTAGGTCATACTGGTGTAAAGCACATGAATAAACTCCATGCAGATGGACTTTTGGAATCACTTGATTATGAATCATTTGATGCTTGCGAACCATGCCTCATGGGCAAGATGACTAAAACTCTGTTCTCAGGAACAATGGAGCGAGCCATTGGTTTTTGGAAATAATACATACCGATGTATGCGGTCCGATGAGTGTTGAGGCTCGTGGCGGGTATCGTTATTTTCTGACCTTCACAGATGATTTGAGCAGATGTGGGTACATCTACTTGATGAAACACAAGTCTGAAACATTTGAAAAGTTCAAAGAATTTCAAAGTGAAGTGGAGAATCGTCGTAACAAGAAAATAAAGTTTCTATGATCTGATCGCAGAGGCAAATATTTGAGTTACGAGTTTGGCCTTCATTTAAAACAATGTGGAATAGTTTCACAACTCACGCCACCTGGAACACCACAACGTAATGATGTGTCTGAACGTCATAACCGTACTTTATTAGATATGGTGCGATCTATGATGTCTCTTACCGATTTACCACTATCGTTTTGGGGTTATGCATTAGAGACAACTGCATTCACGTCAAAGAGGGCACCATCTAAATCTGTTGAGACGACACCGTATGAACTGTTGTTTGGCAAGAAACCTAAGTTGTCGTTTCTTAAAGTTTGGGGTTGCGATGCTTATGTGAAAAAGCTTCAGCCTGATAAGCTCGAACCCAAATCGGAGAAGTGCGTCTTCATACGATACCCAAAAGAAATTGTTGGGTACACCTTCTACCACAAATCCGAAGGCAAGATATTTGTTGCTAAGAATGGATACTTTCTAGAGAAGGAGTTTCTCTCGAAAGAAGTGAGTGGGAGGAAAGTAGAACTTGATGAGGTAATTGTACCTTCTCGCGAATTGGAAAGTAGCTCATCACCGAAAACCATTCCCGTGATGCATACACCAACTAGAGAGGAAGCTAATGGTAATTATCATAAAACTTCAGATCAAGTTACTACCAAACCTCGTAGGTCAACTAGAGCATGTCCCGCACCAGAGTGGTATGGTAATCTTGTTCTGGAGGTCATGTTACTAGACCATGATGAACCTACGAACTATGAAGAAGCTATGATGAGCCCAGATTCCGATAGATGACTTGAGGTCATGAAATCTGAGATAGGATCCATGTATGAGAACAAAGTGTGGACTTTGGTTGACTTGCCCGATGATCGGCAAGCCATAGAGAATAAATGGATCTTCAAGAAGAAGACTGACGCTGATGGTAATGTTACTGTCTACAAAGCTCGACTTGTCGCAAAAGGTTTTTGACAAGTTCAAGGAGTTGACTACGATGAGACTTTCTCACCCGTAGCGATGCTTAAGTCTATCCGAATCATGTTAGCAATTGTCGCATTTTATGATTATGAAATCTGGCAAATGGACGTCAAAACTGCATTCCTTAATGGATTTCTTAAAGAAGAGTTGTATATGATGCAACCAGAAGGTTTTGTCGATCCTAAAGGTGCTTACAAAGTGTGCAAGCTCTACGATCCATTTATAGACTGGAGCAAGCATCTCGGAGTTGGAATATACGCTTTGATGAGGTGATCGAAGCATATGGTTTTATACATACTTTCGGAGAAGACTGTATTTACAAGAAAGTGAGTGGGAGCTCTGTAGCATTTCTAGTATTATATGTGGATGACATATTGTTGATTGCAAATCATATAGAATTACTGGATAGCATAAAAGGATACTTGAATAAAAGTTTTTCAATGAAAG
The DNA here is from genome assembly GCF_018294505.1 of Triticum aestivum. Lineage (NCBI taxonomy): Eukaryota > Viridiplantae > Streptophyta > Magnoliopsida > Poales > Poaceae > Triticum > Triticum aestivum. The sequence continues at coordinate 100,967,008 of NC_057805.1, forward strand.
ATCTCAGTGAAGCTGCCTATATATTGGGCATCAAGATCTATAGAGATAGATCAAGATGCTTAATTGGACTTTCACAAATCACATACCTTAATAAAGTTCTGAAGAAGTTCAAAATGGAGCAGTCAAAGAAAGGGTTCTTGCCTATGTTTCAAGGTGTGAGTTGAGTCAGACTCAATGCCCGACCACTGCAGAAGATAGAGAGAAAATGAAAGTCATTCCCTATGCCTCAGCCATAGGTTCTATCATGTATGCTATGCGGTGTACCAGACCTGATGTGTGTCTTGCTATAAGTTTAGCAGGGAGGTACCAAGGTAATCCAGGAGTGGATCACTAGACAGCGGTCAAGAACATCCTGAAGTACCTGAAAAGGACTAAGGATATGTTTCTCGTTTATGGAGGTGACTGATACGTCTCCAACGTATCTACTTTTCCAAACACTTTTGCCCTTGTTTTGGACTCTAACTTGCATGATTTGACTGGAACTAACCCGGACTGACGTTGTTTTCAGCAGAATTGCCATGGTGTTATTTTTGTGCAGAAATAAAAGTTCCTGGAATGACCTAAAACTTCACGAAGAATATTTTTGGAATTAATAAAAAATACTGGCGAAAGAATCAACACCAGGGGGCCCACACCCTATCCACGAGGGTGGAGGGCGCACACACCCCCCTGGGGCGCGCCCCCTTGCCTCATGGCCCCCCTAAGGCTCCACCGACCTCAACTCCAACTCTATATATTCACGTTCGGGGCGAAAAAATCGAAGAGAAGGATTCATCGCGTTTCACGATATGGAGCCGCCGCCAAGCCCTAATCTCTCTCGGGAGGGCTGATCTGGAGTCCGTTCGGAGCTCCGAAGAGGGGAATCCATCGCCATCATCATCATCAACCTTCCTCCATCACCAATTTCATGATGCTCACCGCCGTGCGTGAGTAATTCCATCGTAGGCTTGCTGGACGGTGATGGGTTGGATGACATTTATCATGTAATCGAGTTAGTTTTGTTAGGGTTTGATCCCTAGTATCCATTATGTTCTGAGCTTGATGTTGCTATGACTTTGCTTTGCTTAATGCTTGTCACTAGGGCCCGAGTGCCATGATTTCAGACCTGAACCTATTATGCTTTCATGAATATATATGTGAGTTCTTGATCCTATCTTGCAAGTCAATAGTCACCTACTATGTGTTATGATCCGGTAACCCCGAAGTGACAATAATCGGGACCACTCCCGGTGATGACCGTAGTTTGAGGAGTTCATGTATTCACTAAGTGTTAATGCTTTGGTCCGGTACTGTATTAAAAGGAGGCCTTAATATCCCTTAGTTTCCAATAGGACCCCGCTGCCACGGGAGGGTAGGACAAAAGATGTCATGCAAGTTCTTTTCCATAAGCACGTATGACTATATTCGAATACATGCTTACATTACATTGATGAACTGGAGCTAGTTCTGTGTCACCCTATGTTATACTGTTGCATGAGGAATCGCATCCGACATAATTATCCATCACTGATCCAAGGCCTATGAGTTTTTCACATATTGATCTTCGCTTAGTTACTTTGCCGTTGCCACTGTTACAATTACTACAAAACTGCTACTGTTACTTTTGCCACCATTACCGTTACTTCCATACTACTTTGCTACTAAATACTTTGTTGCAGATATTAAGTTTTCCAAGTGTGGTTGAATTGACAACTCAACTGCTAATACTTGAGAATATTCTTTGGCTCCCCTTGTGTCGAATCAATAAATTTGGGTTGAATACTCTACCCTCGAAAACTGTTGCGATCCCCTATACTTGTGGGTTATCAAGACTATTTTCTGGCACCGTTGCCGGGGAGCATAGCGCTATTCTTTGAGTCACTTGGGATTTATATTTGCTAATCACTATGTGGAACTTGAAAGACGAAAAAACTAAGATTTATCCCTCAACTACGAGGGGAGGTAAGGAACTGCCATCTAGCTCCGCACTTGATTCACCTTCTGTTATGAGTAAATTTGCGACACCTACACCTGTTATTGATTTTGATATGTCGCATGTTATTGATGATGCCACTTCTGCTATGCATGATACTTATGATGAAACTACTTCTATGCTTGATAATACTGTGCCACTAGGTGAATTTCTTGATGAACAACTTGCTAGGGTTAGAGAGAATGAAATTATTGAAACTGATAATATTGATGAAAGTGATGGTGAAGATTCTCCCCCTAGATATGAATTGCCTAATGTGCCTGAGGGTTATGTTATGGATGAAGAAACTGCTAGAGACTTTTTTTCTTGCAAGGATAGATATGATCTTAAGAAACTGTTAGCCAAACTGAAAGAAAAATCTTTGAATGCTAGAATGAAATATGACCCTGCTTTTTCTACTTCACCTATTTGTATTTCTGATAAGGATTATGATTTCTCTGTTGATCCTAAGATAATTACTTTGGTTGAATCTGATCCTTTTTATGGCTCTGAATCTGAAACTGTTGTGGCACATCTTACTAAATTAAATGATATAGCCACCCTATTCACTCATGAGGAAAAAAATTCATTACTACTATATCCTTAAGTTATTTCCGTTCTCATTAAAGGGTGATGCTAAAACATGGCTTAATTCTCTCGATCCTGGTTGTGTGCGTAGTCCCCGGGATATGATTTATTACTTCTCTGCCAAACATTTCCCCGCTCATAAGAAACAAGCTGCCTTAAGGGAAATATATAATTTTGTGCAAATCGAAGAAGAGAGTCTCCCACAAGCTTGGGGGAGGCTTCTCCGATTACTTAATGCTTTGCCTGATCATCCTCTTAAGAAAAATGAAATACTTGATATCTTTTATAATGGACTAACCGAAGCTTCCAGAGACCACCTGGATAGTTGTGCTGGTTGTGTGTTCAGGGAAAGAACTATTGATCAAGCTGAATTGCTATTGAACAATATGTTGAGTAATGAAAATGATTGGACACTTCCCGAACCAACTCCGAAGAAAAGGGGTATTCTATTCCTCAGTCCTGAAGATATGCAAGAGCCAAAGAAATCTATGAAATAAAAGGGTATTAAAGCTGAAGATCTTAAGAATTTACCACCTATTGAAGAAATACATGGTCTTGATAACCCGACACAGGTAGTAAAGGTAGATTCTCTCTATAGATTTGATGCAGGTGATATTCCTCATTATAAGTCTGCTAGCCAATGCTTAGATGAGTTTGATAATTTTATTGTTAAACAAGAAAATTTTAATGCTTATCTTGGTAGACAATTGAAACGTAATGCTTATATGATTGAACACATGAGTGATTATATGTCTAGCGTTAAAGGTGAACTTAAACTCACTGGTAAACATGCTTCTATGGTTACCACTCAAGTAGAACAAGTGCTTAAAGCTCATAATGATTTGCTCAATGAATTAAATAATAAGAAAAATGATAATGTTGTTAGAGTTATGACTAGAGGGGGTAAAATGACTCAGGAACCTTTGTATCCTGAGGGCCACCCTAAGAGAATTGAGCAAGATTCTCAGAGAATTAATGCTGATGCACCTAGTCCTTCTAAGAAGAAGAAAAAGAAAAATGATGGGACTTTGCATGCTTCTAGTGAACCTGTTGTTGACACACCTGAGAATCCCAGTGATATTTCTATTTTTGATGCTGAAACACAATCTGGTAATGAACATGAACCTAGTGATAATGTTAATGATGATGTTCACGTTGATGCTCAACCTAGTAATAACAATGATGTAGAGATTGAACCTGCTGTTGATCTTGATAACCCACAATCAAAGAATCAACGTTATGATAAGAGAGACTTCGTTGCTAGGAAGCACGGTAAAGAAAGAGAACCATGGGTTCAGAAACCCATGCCCTTTCCTCCTAAATCATCCAAGAAAAAGGATGATGAGGATTTTGAGCGCTTTGCTGAAATGATTAGACCTATCTTTTTGCGTATGCGTTTGACTGATATGCTTTAAATGAATCCTTATGCTAAGTATATGAAAGATATTGTTACAAATAAAAGAAAGATACCGGAAGCTGAAATTTCCACCATGCTTGCCAATTATACTTTTAAAGGTGGAATACCTAAGAAACTTGGAGATCCAGGAGTACCAACTATACCATGCTCCATTAAAAGAAACTATGTTAAAACTGCTTTATGTGATCTTGGAGCCGGTGTTAGTGTTATGCCTCTCTCTTTATATCGTAGACTTGATCTGACTAAGTTGACACCTACTGAAATATCTTTGCAAATGGCCGATAAATCAACTGCTATACCTGTTAGTATTTGTGAGGATGTGCCTGTTGTGGTTGAAAACATTACTATTTTAACGGACTTTGTTATTCTTGATATTCCCGAGGACGATAGTATGTCGATTATCCTTGGTAGACCCTTTTTGAATACTGCAGGGGCTGTTTGATTGCAATAAAGGCAATGTCACTTTTCATGTTAATGGTAATGAGCATAAGGTACACTTTCCGAGGAAACAACCTCAAGTCCACAGTATCAATTCTATTGGAAAAATTCCAACTATTACTATTGGAGGTTTTGAATTTCCTCTTCCTACTGTCAAGAAGAAATATGATATTCTTATAGTTGGGGATGTGCATATCCCTGTTGAGGTAACTTAGTGTTATTCGAAAATTCTCCGGTTTCATGCAATTCGGAATGAGTTTGTTAACAAGACTTGATCAACCTTGTTAGTGGATTCCTTTTGATGAGCATGAGATGGATGAAGTTAGAAAGCACAACTCTCTGTAGCCTTCTTTTAATTTCTGTTATTTAGATTAAATAAAGCAAAAATAGTATTTTTGGTCTGTTTTCTGAATTATCCTTGCAATAAAAAATACCCCAAAAATAAAAGTTCTCCAAATGTCCCGAAATTGAAATATAATTTTTGTAGAATATTTAAGAGTATTTGGCACTGAGAACACACCAGGGGGAGCCACCACCTCGCCACGAGGGTCCAGGGCGCACCCCCTGCCCCGTGGACCCCACGTGGCCCCCTCCACTTATTCCAGCACCCACACACTCCTCCTTCCTCCAGAAAAAATCCTCCCCCAGCTCAAACCCGTGTTCTAGCTCATCTTGCTGCGATTTTCGATCTCCTTGCTCAAAGCTCCACTCACAAAACTGCTTGGGGGGATTGTTCTTCGGTATGTGCCTCCTCCAATGGTCCAATTAGTTTTTGTTCTAGTGCTTTATTTATTGCAAATTTTTGCTGCTTAGGTGACACTATTCTTGAGCTTGCATGTTAAATTTATATGGTCCCAAGTAGTTCTAATGCATGATATAGTCTCTAGGCACTTGTGAGAGTAGTTGCTATCAATCTTGTTGAGTTTGGTTCACTTTTATTTTGAGTCACTAAAAATTTCAGAAATTTTTCAGAGGAAGAAATATGTTTAGGAAAATGTACCAAGGTGGTTCTTCAAGGAAGCAAGGACCCAGGCTCGCGATACGTGAGACGTACAATGAACTACCAAGGGAAGCTCAAGTGCGGCCTTGTGAATGGCCGTCAGAGGAGTTTATGGTCGGAGCAGGTATCAAGGATGAATTTGATGCATATGTACGTAATGCTGATCTCGAGGACTTCGTGTCAGATAAGTGTCCTCAATACCGTTACCTAACTGATTTCTTTGTGAGAAGATTTAAATTTACATCCTCACGCAATTCTCATACTGTTATATTTGATCTTTATGATAAATCATATACCATGGACCTAGAAGATTTTATTGCTGCTTGTAAACTCCTGCAGTGGGGCAATGTTAGTGAACCGCGTAAATCTGAATATAAAGATATTCTTGCTAGTATCACTGTGGGGGAATCTAGAGAAATTACACAAGCCACCATAGGGAGCATTCATTTTCCTACCATACATTATTTTGCTCTCTTTGTGGGTAGATGCATTAACGGTAAAGATGAGGCTTGTCACATGTGTGTTCCAGATCTTTGTGTCCTCAGGAGTGCGGTATTAGGAGATAAACAATATAAGTTGGGGGCCATAGTTGCACGAAGGTTGCATCTTAACGGTTTAAGTGGAGACTTGTTTGGTGGAATTTATGCAACCCGTGTAGCTAATTATCTTGAGATACCCATACATGAAAATGATATGGAATTGCCTCCTTCTTATCTAGACTATAATGCTATGGTTCGTCATCAGTTTGTTGAGAGGAATGAGCAGTTCTTCCAATACCGACTAATCTTTGACAGACGTCGCACTGTCCATGTTGCTCTCCCTGCTCCTGCTTTCTTTGACTTTCAGGCAAAAGGGAGATATGTTATAACCAGGGAGGAGGCGAACGAGTATGAGAGGAGGACGGATGCATCTCGCCTCCAAGCTGCAGCTCGTCAGGCAGTAGCTGCTGCATCTCAGTATGACCCCAGTTACAACTTTGGATATCCGCCAGGCCAGCCGTGGCCATAGACCAACTTAGGCCAAAAGCCTAAGCTTGGGGGAGTACGTATTTCTCACCGACATTACATTCATGTTCACACACTCATGCCAGTTGTCGATGCTCATACTTTTTTCACTGTACTATCCATGCTAGTTTACTTTCTGTTTTAAGCCTTCTTCTTGTGTGTTTGAAAAACCTTAAGAAAAACAAAAAAAATTAGTTGTAGCTTTTAGCTAAGTTACTTTCTATGCCTGTAGTTGTAGTAATTAAAAGAAAACCCAAAAAGATTTCTCGTTCTTCTTTTGCTTGTTGGAGCTTTCCCGTGTAAATAATTTTATTTCCCTTCCTTTCTTTGGTGGTCGAGAGGAGAATACCATAATGAAAATGTTGAAGTGGCTCTTATATGCATTATTGTTGATTTAACAAAGAGCCCATATTACCTTGTCTTCTCCTGTGTATTAAATGCTTGCAGATTCCAGCTTAGTCCAATGCACGTGCACTATTATTATTATCACACCATTCGGTCGTGCAAGTGAAAGGCAATAATGACGATATATGATGGACTGATTGAGATGAGAGAAGCTGGTATGAACTCTACCTATCTTGTTTTTGTAAATATGATTAGTTCATCGTTCCTGATTCAGCCTATTATGAATGAAACATGTTTGCAATGACAATTAGAGATTATAGTTGCTCATGCCATGCTTAATTAGCTAGGAGTTTATAATGGTTTACCTTGCGTGCCAACATGCTATTAAAATGGTTGTGATGTGGTATGATCGGGTGGTATCCTCCTTTGAACGATTCGAGTGGCTCGGCTTGACACATGTTCACGCATGTAGTTGAAACAAAATCAACATAGCCTCCACGATATTTATGTTCATGGTGGATTATATCCTACTCATGATTAACTCAGTGTTGATTAATTTTAATGCATGTTCATGACTGTTGTCGCTCTCTAGCTGGTCGCTTCCCAGTCTTTTTCTAGCCTTCACTTGTACTAAGCGGGAATACTGCTTGTGCATCCACTTCCATAAACTCCAAAGTTATTCCATATGAGTCCACCATACCTTCCTATATGCGGTATCTACCTGCCGTTCCAAGTAAATTTGTATGTGCCAAACTCTAAACCTTCAAATGAAATTCTGTTTTGTATGCTCGGATAGCTCATGTATCAACTAGGGATGTCTGTATCTTCCAAGCTAGGTGGGTTATTCTCACGAGGAGTGGACTTCGCTCCTCATTCACGAGAAAATGGCCGGTCACCGGGATGCCCAGTCCCATGCTCAAATCAAAATAATTGCAAACAAAACTCCCCCAGGACTGTTGTTAGTTGGAGGCACCCGTTGTTTCGGGCAAGCCATGGATTGATGCTTGTTGGTGGTGGGGGAGTATAAACTTTACCATTCTGTTTGGGAACCGCCTATAATGTGTGTACCATGGAAGATATCGAGATCTCTCGGTTGTTATGTTGACAATGAAAGTATGCCGCTCAAAATATTATTTATGTCTATTTTAAAATAGAGCTCTGGCACCTCTACAAATCCCCGCTTCCCTCTGCGAAGGGCCTATCTATTTAATTTTATGTTGAGTCATCATCCTCTTATTAAAAAGCACCAGTTAGAGAGCACCGCTGTCATTTGCATGCATTACTATTAGTTTACATTGAGTATGACTATGACTGGATCTCTTTTACCATGAATTACAATGTTTAGTCACTCCTTGATCTTCAGAGGTGCTCTGCATTTATGTTTTGCGGTCTCAGAAAGGGCTAGCGAGATACCATCTTGTTATATCATATTATGATTGTTTTGAGAAAGTGTTGTCATCCAAGATTTATTATTATTGCTCACTAGTTGATTATGCCATTGATATGAGTAAACATGAGACCTAAGTGTTATTGTGAATATGGTTGGTTCATAATCTTTGCTGAAAACTTGAATGCTGGCTTTACATATTTACAACAACAAGAGCAAACAGAGTTTGTAAAAGTTTTTCTTTATCCCTTTCAGTTTGTCAACTGAATTGCTTGAGGACAAGCAAAGGTTTAAGCTTGGGGGAGTTGAATACGTCTCCAACGTATCTACTTTTCCAAACACTTTTTCCCTTGTTTTGGACTATAACTTGCATGATTAGAATGGAACTAACCCGGACTGACGCTGTTTTCAGCAGAATTGCCATGGTGTTATTTTTGTGCAGAAATAAAAGTTATCGGAATGACCTGAAACTTCACGGAGAATATTTTTGGAATTAATAAAAAATACCGGCGAAAGAATCAACACCAGGGGGCCCACACCCTGTCCACGAGGGTGGAGGCCGCGCCCACCCCCTGGGGCACGCCCCCTTGCCTCGTGGGCCCCCTGAGGCTCCACCGACCTCAACTCCAACTCTATATACTAACGTTCGGGGAGAAAAAAATCAGAGAGAAGGATTCATCGCGTTTTGCGATACGGAGCCGCCGACAAGCCCTAATCTCTCTCGGGAGGGCTTATCTGGAGTCCGTTCGGGGCTCCGGAGAGGGGAATCCGTCGCCATCGTCATCATCAACCTTCCTCCATCACCAATTTCATGATGCTCACCGCCGTGCGTGAGTAATTCCATCATAGGCTTGCTGGACGGTGATGGGTTGGATGAGACTTATCATGTAATCGAGTTAGTTTTCTTAGGGTTTGATCCCTAGTATCCATTATATTCTGAGATTGATGTTGCTATGACTTTGCTATGCTTAATGCTTGTCAGTAGGGCCCGAGTGCCATGATTTCAGATCTGAACCTATTATGTTTTCATGGATATATGTGAGTTCTTGATCCTATCTTGCAAGTCAATAGTCACCTACTATGTGTTATGATCCGGTAACCCCGAAGTGACAATAATCGGGACCACTCCCAGTGATGACCATAGTTTGAGGAGTTCATGTATTCACTAAGTGTTAATGCTTTGGTCCAGTACTCTATTAAAAGGAGGCCTTAATATCCCTTAGTTTCCAATAGGACCCCGCTGCCACGGGTGGGTAGGACAAAAGATGTCATGCAAGTTCTTTTCCATAAGCACGTATGACTATATTCGGAATACATGCCTACATTACATTGATGAAATGGAGCTAGTTCTGTGTCACCCTATGTTATAACTGTTGCATGAGGAATCGCATCCAACATAATTATCCATCACTGATCCAATGCCTACGAGATTTTCACTTATTGATCTTTCCTTAGTTACTTTGTCGTTGCCACTGTTACAATTACTACAAAACTGCTACTGTTACTTTTGTAACCGTTACCGTTACTTCCATACTACTTTGCTACTAAATACTTTGCTACAGATATTAAGTTTTTCAGGTGTGGTTGAATTGACACCTCAACTGCTAATACTTGAGAATATTCTTTGGCTCCCCTTATGTCGAATCAATAAATTTGGGTTGAATACTCTACCCTAGAAAACTGTTGCGATCCCCTATACTTGTGGGTTATCAGTAACAAAGAGCTCGTCGTAAATGGTTACGTCGATGCTAGCTTTGACACTGATCCGGGTGACTCTAAGTCACAAACCAGATACATATTTATATTGAATGGTGGAGCTGTCAGTTAGTGAGGTTCCAAGCAGAGCGTCCTGGCTGGATCTACGTGTGAAGCGGAGTACATAGCTATTTCGGAAGCAGCGAATGAAGGAGTCTGGATGATGGAGTTCATATCCGATCTAGGTGTAATACCTAGTGCATCGGATCCAATGAAAATCTTTTGTGACAATACTGCAGCAATTGCCTTGGCGAAGGAATCTAGATTTCATAAAAGAACCAAACACATCAAGAGACGCTTCAACTCCATCCGTGATCATGTCAAGGAGGGAGACATAGAGATTTTCAAAATACATACGGATCTGAATGTGGCAGACCCGTTGACTAAGCCTCTTCCATGAGAAAAACATGATCAGCAACAAGACACCATGGGTGTTAGAATCATTACAATGTAATCTAGATTACTGACTCTAGTGCAAGTGGGAGACTGAAGGAAATATGCCCTAGAGTCAATAATAAAGTTGTTATTTTATATTTCCTTATATCATGATAAATGTTTATTATTCATGCTAGAATTGTATTAACCGGAAACTTGATACATGTGTGGATACATGGACAAAACACCGTGTCCCTAGTAAGCCTCTACTAGACTAGCTCGTTAATCAAAGATGGTTAAGTTTCCTAACCATAGACATGTTTTGTCATTTGATGAATGGGATCACATCATTAGGAGAATGATGTGATGGACAAGACCCATCTGTTAGCTTAGCATATTGATCGTTCAGTTTTATTTCTATTGCTTTCTTCATGTCATATACATATTTCTTTGACTGTGAGATTATGCAACTCCCGGATACCGGAGGACTACCTTGTGTGCTAACAAACATCACAACGTAACTAGGTGATTAGAAAATATGCTCTACAGGTATTTGTTGGGTTGGCATAGATCAAGATTAGGATTTATCATTCCGAGTATCGGAGAGGTATCCTGGGCCCTCTCAGTAATACACATCATAAGAAGCCTTGCAAGCAATATGACTAATGAGTTAGTTGCGGGATGATGTATTACAGAATGAGTAAAGAGACTTGTCGGTAACGAGATTGAACTAGGTATGAAGATACCGATGATCTAATCTCGGCAAGTAACATACCGAAAAAAACGAAATAACGTATGTTGTTATTACGTACGGCCGATAAAGATCTTCGTAGAATATGTAGGAACCAATATGAGCATCCAGGTTCCGCTGTTGGTTATTGACTGGAGAGGTGTCTCGGTCATGTCTACATAGTTCTCAAACCCGTAGGGTCCGCACGCTTAACGTTCAATGACGATTTTGTATTATATGAGTTATGTGATTTGGTGACCGAATGTTGTTCGAAGTCTTGGATGAGATCACGGACATGACGAGGACTCTCGAAATGGTCAAGAGGTAAAGATCCATATATAGGACGATGATATTCGGACACCGGAAGTGTTCCGGGGTGTACCGGGTACATATCGGAGTACCGGGGGGTTACTGGAACCCCCGAGGGAATAATGGGCCTTATGGGCCATAGGAGGGGAGCAGATGTGACGCCCGGATAGTTAAGCTACAGTAACCCTCTGCTAATTATGACACGTCACCTCCGTTACTGTTGCTAATCGCGTGTTAGTTCAAAACATTTCAAATTCAAATTTAAATTGATGGCAAACAACAAAAGTTTTCAAATATCAAAAAAAATGTTCGGAATGTGACATGATTAAGTTTACCAAATTAGGTGTAACCTATGTATTTTTTTCAAAAACCAAAGTGTTTATGAAATGTGAGAAAACAGAAAAGAAAATAAAGAAAAAGAAAACAAACAAGTAAATAAAAATAAAATGAGACATAGACATCCCCCTTCCCCACTAGGCCTCTTGGCCCAGTTGGCTCCGCCGACCAGGCCGGCCCAGCCGGCCACCCCCCAACTCACCCATAACCCCACTACCCCACTACCCTAACCCCCACCGACACCCACTCCCCCTCCCCACTCGCTCTCTCCCTCCCCCCGATCTGGATCGAGATCGGGGGCACGATCCCACCGCGCCGTCCTCCCCGCCGCGACTCGACGCCGTCGCTCGTC
>NC_057805.1:100979634-101110858 GCF_018294505.1 Triticum aestivum
CCGTTCCGCACTGCTGCTGACGCCGAAGGCCGCCGCTGCTCGTCCTGCCCGGCCACCACTGCTCGCCCTGCCCGACCTCCGCTCCCCGCGCCCACCTCCGCAGCCGGCTGCTGCCCCGCGCCCCGGTGCCACCCCGTCGTGGCCTTGCCACTGCCGCCTCCGGCGGCTGGCCTCGCTGCGCCTGTGGCCGCCCCCTGTCGATCTGGGCGTGTGCCCAATCGGGTTGGGCACCAGCGCCCGTTAACACCCGACCCGATTGGCCTGATAGGCCCCTTCCATTCGGGGCCCACGCCCCTGAAATGTTTTAATAATAATAATAAATATAAATAAATAAATAAAATTAAATAATAATTAATCAATTAATTAACTAAATAATTGACTTAATTAATTCTGTTTAAATCAACTAATTAAGATTAACTAATTAACCTAATTAACTATTGTTAATTAATTAGACAGTCAATGACATGCGGGACCCACACGTCAGTTTGACCCAGTCAATGTCCTGATGACTGCTGACATCATGCTAACGTTATGACGACGTCAGCATACACTATTCTGGATAATGTTGATTTAAAATAATTAAGTAAATTCTAAAAATGATTAAATCTTTTAAAATTAATATAAAATAAACCGTAGCTCGGATGGAAAAACTTTGTACATGAAAGTTGCTCAGAACGACGAGATGAATCCGGATACGCGGACCGTTCGTCCGCCACACATCCCTAGCATAGCAAACACGCAACTTTCCCCCTGCAGTTCATTTGTCCGAAAACGCGAAACACCGGGAGTACTTTCCCGGATGTTTCCCCCCTTCGTCGGTATCACCTCCTACAACGTTAGGGCACACCTAGCACCGCGTATTGCCTCCTTATGTTTTGTGATGCTTTGTTTGCTCCGTATTTACTGTTTCTTCCCCCCTCTCCTTCCCCGGTAGACCCCGAGACCGGCGCTGATGCCACTGAGTACGACTACGTCACCAACGACCCTTCTTCCTGTACAACAAAGCTTCCAGGCAAGCCCCCCCTTGATCACCAGATATCGCCTATTCCTTCTCTCTACTGCTTGCATTAGAGTAGTGTAGCATGTTACTGCTTTCGGTTAATCCTATTTTGCTGCATAGCCTGTCATTGTGTCTACAGTTGTTACCCTTACCTGCAATCCTAAATGCTTAGTATAGGATGCTAGTATTCCATTAGTGGCCCTACACTCTTGTCCGTCTGCCATGCTATACTACTGGGCCGTGATCACTTCAGGAGGTGATCACGGGCATATGCTATATATTTTATACTGTTACATTACTTATGATATTGTTCGGAGATGGGGGCTGAAGGGGCAGGTGGCTCCATCCCGGTAGAGGTGGGCCTGGGTTCCCGATGGCCCCCGACTGTTACTTTATGGCAGAACAATAGGGCAGGTTGAGACCACCTAGGTGAGAGGTGGGCCTGGCCCTGGTCAGCGTTCGCGCTTACTTCAAAATAACACGCTTAACGAGATCTTGGTATTTGATCTGAGTCTGGCCATTGGCCTATACGCACTAACCAACTATGCGGGAACAGTTATGGGCACTCGACGTAGTGGTATCAGCCAAAGCCTTCTTGACATCAGGGACTGAGCGGCGCATGCCGGGTTGGACCGCGTAATGCAACTTCCTTTGTAATGGAGGTTGCTATGTCTGCTCCCCGGCCGCGTTCGCAATGTGCAGGTGTGCAATGGGCGATGGGCCCAAACCCCTGTGCGCATAGGGTTTAGACCGGCGTGCTGACCTCTCTGTTGTGCCTAGGTGGGGCTGCGACGTGTTGATCTTTCGAGGCCGGGCAGGACCCAGGAAAGTGTGTCCAGCCAAAGGGGATCGAGCGTGTTGGGTAATGTGGTGCACCCCTGCAGGGAAGATTATCTATTCGAATAGCCGTGTCCCTCGGTAAAAGGACGACCCGGAGTTGTACCTTGACCTTATGACAACTAGAACCGGATACTTAATAAAACACACCCTTTCAAGTGCCAGATACAACCCGGTGATCACTCTCTCACAGGGCGACGAGGAGGGGATCGCCGGGTAGATTTATGCTATGCGATGATGCTTGGTGAACTTACCATCTACTCTCTTCTACATGCTGCAAGATGGAGGCTGCCAGAAGCGTAGTCTTCGACGGGACTAGCTATCCCCCTCTTATTCTGGCATTCTGCAGTTCAGTCCACCGATATTGCCCCTTTACACAGATACCCATGCATATGTAGTGTAGATCCTTGCTTGCGAGTACTTTGGATGAGTACTCACGGTTGCTTTCTCCCTCTTTTGCCCTTTTCCATTCTTCTCGGTTGTCGCAACCAGATGCTGGAGCCCAGGATTCAGACGCCACCTTCGACGACTCCTACTACACCGGAGGTGCCTACTACTACGTGCAGGCCGCTGACGACGACCAAGAGTAGTTTATGAGGATCCTAGGCAGGAGGCATGCGCCTCTTTCGATCTGTATCCCAGTTTGTGCTAGGCATCTTATGGCAACTTGTTTAACTTATGTTTGTACTCAGATATTGTTGCTTCCGCTGACTCGTCTATGATCGAGCACTTGTATTCGAGCCCTCGAGGCCCCTGGCTTGTATTATGATGCTTGTATGACTTATTTTATTTTTAGAGTTGTGTTGTGATATCTTCCCGCGAGTCCCTGATCTTGATCGTACACGTTTGCATGTATGATTAGTGTATGGTCAAATCGAGGGCGTCACAAGTTGGTATTAGAGCCGACTGCCTGTAGGAATCCCCCTTCTACACTCCTTGGCCGAAGTCGAGTCTAGACATTACAAAACTTTTACTAACATGGTTGTGTGTCTTACGGGCCCACGTCGCCATTGGGTGGAATTAGTATCTTTTATTTCTCGATCTGTACTCTGGGAATCTGATCTCTCTTCTATTCGGGCTAAACGATTTTTACTAACTCTGACTCTAGGTTCTCGATAATACTTTCTCCTGGAGAGCCTCTTCAGTCCAGACGATTACTTGGTGCACCAAAGGATTCCGAAGATACCTTCCGATATTCTCTCGAGGCCTTGTGCCCGTTGCTTTTGCAATTCTCTACCACTGAAATATCCCTATGGATAAATACTTACACCTGTCGTTCTTACTTTATACCCAGTCGGTCTTGTTATTACAAGATACCCCGATAAAACTTTGTGCCTACCGCCTTGCGGTTCTAAGTGGCCTAAATACCCCTACGGATAAATTTTTGCACCTATCGAGTATCCGCTCATCCCCAGTTGATCCATGTATTTAACAAAAGTCTTAGTAATACCATTCGTTCTTCTGAAAATCCTCAGCAGCCTAATGCTCTTGAAATTCTTGCTTGCTAGCTTTACGATTAATCCCATCAGTCTGGTACTCTTATTGGCCTTGTCATTATCATTTTGAGTCCATTGACTCAATATGTTGCGAATACTCGCAATCCTCAATCAGATCCTAGAATTCATCCTTCCGGCTCAGACGTCATTTGAAACATGAGCTGGATCTCGACCAATCAAACTACCGTCGATTGTATCCCTAAGTCTACTCAACTTATCCTTCCTTAATCCGAGCGTTTGCTTCTGAGCCCTTGATTTGGAAATCATAATTCCTTTGCAATCGAGCTTTGAATTATTCAGTTGTTTCTATCATCTGATCTCCTTGCATTCTTTCTTTCTCTAATTGTGTGCCGATGCTCATATCAGCTCCATTATGGACTGTCAGATCCTTTGTTAGATTTTTATCCGACAGCGTCCTTCATTATCATTAGCCTTGTGAGCCTTTTCTCGTATACGTAATGCCCTTGGTAAATTGTATCCTCAGCTTCTCAACCATGCTCTGCTTCTGAGCTTGAGTTATTTACCCCTGAGTGATATATGTTTCCACGATGCCCCGATGGGTTGAACCTAGGCCTTCCTTAATATGTGTGACCTCGAAAGTTTTCACGAGTCATACTCTTCTCGTATTTTGCTAGATAAAATTTCAACATTACAACTTCTTCGAAAATGAGAAGTGAATGAAAGGTTATGCATTAGAGAAGTGGGAGTCGACCTTGAACTTTGTGTTCATGCCCATGAACACGATGTAGATCCTATCATGGAAGCTTCTTGTAATAAAAACTATTTCCTTGATAAATATCATCTGGTATCTGTGAATTGATCCTTTGCAACCGTGGTTCCGACCATGATTGTTCTCCTTTGATTCTATTCTTGGACAAGTTAAAGTACTTGCCTTCTGCAGATCAGTACGCCTTCCCAACCACTATTTTGTTCTACCTTCGAGTGTTACCCCCTGGTATCTCGAGGATATCAACCCATTGCACTTCATCTTGTGAATTTCTGATGAAGTAGTACCTTTCCCCATCATAGTCACTCCACGGGTTCTGGGTTGTCGTCAACCGAGAACACCGATTTGTGAATCGAATCAACACTGAGATTCGGTACTCCCAGTACTTTGTTGTTGAGAAGTTTAATACTCCATCACGTCACTCCTAGCCTGATCGGCCACATCATTATCGTGCTAATTTTAAGTGTGCTAGCGGGTCCTTAATTCCGGAGCGCAACTTTCGATGATGAGCTAAGCTTACGCCGATTTCCTCTTCTTATCATTCCACCTTGAACGACAAGCTTGAATTCGAGTTTGTGTCGTACTCATGGTCCCAAGAACATTTCGCTTCATCATTCCTTTGACTTGATGTCATCACCGACCGATTACATCTCCATGAAACCTCTCGACAAAATTTGTCATGATCATCATCAACATTCTGAGTTCCTCCAGGATATGAATTGAATTCATGATGAGAAATACCATCCTTGCCCCTCGATGATTTGTGTTATCATCGGCAACATTCTTGCTTTCCCTTCAACACAAACTTGTTCATGTTTTGTGTTGTACCTTGAGATCCTTGCTGTACAACTTATGTTATGTTCTACCTTGGAGGTATTGCTATCTTTTATGTCAAGAATGTCATGGGAAATTCACCACCCTTAAGAATTATTGATACAAGTGATACTTATTAACATCACCATTCTTTTCTTGGTCCCCGTGTTGTTTCTAACCGGAATACCGACAAATGGTCTGTGATGTGTAAATTCTAAACTTCTAGCAACCCTATTGCTTTGAAGTTATTGGTCTATAGTTTCATTCAACGTCTATGGCTTATTGAATCATCATTCGAACATTGATCGTGCTACCTACCCATATTTCGGGTGCACATTTCAACCAATGTTTAACTGTGTATGTTTTCCTCAAGGATACAACATTAAGTCATTTGATCTAATGTTATCTCCTTGTTCACATAGTTGTGGAAATCCATCTTTTCGGAAACCTCAATGGATTGTCGCTGAGTCAATCAGTCACCTCCTCACCTCTCCTTGATTTAATGGTGAACCCTTGTTCGGAACTCGCTTCCATAGTTCATTTCCCGAGAATCATATAATGTCGTCTCGTCAATTGTGTTGCACCTCTTCTTCTCAGGCATCCTGAGTCTGAGGCGTCCTGACAACAATCAGATTTGAAACTTGTCGGATATGATGGTTGGAACATTTCCAAGAGTCATAGCATTGATCTTTATGTAACCCAGTAAGGTGATATCATGCCTAGCACACCTGGTCGGAGGACCTATTGTTATAGTTTTATTTTAGCAAAGGTTAGCTATTCTTCCATGAGGAAATTGTAAGACTTACTCTATAAGTTGTTCCTGAAGAATCCTTTGTGTATCCAAGTCCGGCCTTTGCTTGAAGACCATGTCAATGCTATCTCGAAGCATGTCGGTGGTACTCTGATTTTCAACAAGAACATTTGAAGCCCAATGCTAAATGTTTCTTGCTCAATTATCTAAACACCGCTGTCAAGAATTTCTCTCCCCTTACCTAAAGAGTTTTCTACATTATATCCTATCATGGATATCATGCTCTGCTTGTCCTTGGGAAGGTTATACCCTTGAAACATGTGTTTAAACACATTTTACCTTCCATTGTTCTGTTTAATCTAATAATCATATTTTCCTTTTCCATTGTTTGGTTTAACCTTTCTTGTGATCTATATGGTCTAAGCAGTAATATTCTTCTGCTTATGTAAACACCTTGGTGTACAACTGTGTCACTATTGTTGATGACATTTCGGTAACCACCGATGGACGAGAACTTTGCCTATTGGTCCGCCTCGTTTCAACGAGCAGGAAAATGGTTCTCTTCGTCCCTCGCCCTTGGTACCAACGATGCTGCCAACATAACTGACCGCTTATCTATGACATGCCTTGTTTACATGATCGTGCAAGACGTCACCCCTCTTCCTACTTTTAACCCACATGGTGGGTCCATAACCCACAGTTCCACAGGATCGAAACCTGACTCTCCTATACACCACTGGTTCGCAAGGTTGTTCCTCGCGCGTGGCCTTGTATGTAATTCACGAGCCACCTTCCTACTGACCTATTCTGGTATCAGATGCAATACTTATTCTCGTTGCTTTGAACCCCTTTCACACTCCATTTCAGGCATCGAACGATTGCCTGCCCGCTCGAAACTTCCCATGACACCTCCTTACTTTGCTCTCGATATTTTCTTAAATTTCAATTCGAGAGTTACTTTCCTCCACCTTCCCCGATGTTATCGACCAGATAATCAACCTTGTAGAATCCCGTTCTCCCGAAATATCCCCCTTATTTTTATCGTAAGTACGATGAAGTTCCCGAAGAAAGGATAACGACTTCATCATGATGGCCTGAAACAGAGGAAGGAAGACGCCAATGTAATGGATCGACCTCTGCGAGAAGAACAACCAAGACCGAGAAGATTCGTTAGAATTTCGTAACCAGACCTTTCCCCCTTATTCCCCCTCTTAAATCTCGGGACGAGATTTCTTGTAGTGGAGGAGAATTGTGACGCCCGGATAGTTAAGCTACAGTAACCCTCTGCTAATTATGACACGTCACCTCCGTTACTGTTGCTAATCACGTGTTAGTTCAAAACATTTCAAATTCAAATTTAAATTGATGGCAAACAACAAAAGTTTTCAAATATCAAAACAAAAATGTTCGAAATGTGACATGATTAAGTTTACTAAATTAGGTGTAACCTATGTATTTTTTTCAAAAACCAAAGTGTTTATGAAATGTGAGAAAAAAGAAAAGAAAATAAAGAAAAAGAAAACAAACAAGTAAATAAAAATAAAATGAGGCACGGACTTCCCCCTTCCCCACGGGGCCTCTTGGCCCAATTGGCTCCACCGACCAGGCCGGCCCAGCCGGCCACCCCCCAACTCACCCATAACCCCACTACCCCAAACCCTAACCACCACCGACACCCACTCCCCCCCACTCGCTCTCTCCCTTCTCCCCCCGATCTGGATCGAGATCGGGGGCACGATCCAACCGCGCCGTCCTCCCCGCCCGCGACTCGACGCCGTCGCCCATCGCCCCTGAAGCCGCCGGAGGCCGCCTCGACCACGCCTCCCTCGCCGGTCTGCCTCCCCGACGTCGCCCGTCGTCCCCGTCTTCCTCCCCGCGCCCCACTGCCACTCCCCTACGCGCCTCCGTGAGAACCCCCCCGTCTTCTCCTTTCCCATGTCCTCGTCGCGCACAGCCGGCCCCATCCCGTGCCCGCTCGCTCTGCCTCGCGCGCCCCCGCGTGCGCGTCTGTGCTTGGCCGCGCCACGGCTCGCCGACGCGCGCCCTCACCTCACCGTTGTGCTGCCGTTGCCGCTGCGCGTCACCCCGCGGTGCTCCATCCCCTGCCCGCGCCCTCGCCCGGCCACCGCGACCCCCTGCCCCTGCTCGCGCGCTTGCGCGCCTCGCCATGCTGACCCGCCCTCTCGACCGCACCGTCCAGAGCACCGATCACCACCACGGCCACCACACCGCATCGCCTCGCCATCCGACGCCCGCGCTGGCCCCGCCCACTGCCCCGTTCCGCACTGCTGCTGACGCCGAAGGCCGCCGCTGCTCGCCCTGCCCGGCCACCACTGCTCGCCCTGCCAGGCCACCACTCCCCGCGCCCACCTCCGCAGCGGGCTGCTGCCCCGCGCCCCGGCGCCACCCCGTCGTGGCCTTGCCACTGCCGCCTCCGGCGGCTGGCCTCGCTGCGCCTGTGGCCGGCGCCCCACCTGTCGATCTGGGCGTGTGCCCAATCGGGCTAGGCACCAGCGTCCGTTAACACCCGACCCGATTGGCCTGATAGGCCACTGCCATTCGGGGCCCACGCCCCTGAAACGTTTTAAAAATAATAATAATAAATATAAAGAAATAAATAAAATTAAATACTAATTAATCAATTAATTAACTAAATAATCAACTTAATTAATTATGTTTAAATCAACTAATTAAGATTAATTAACCTAATAACTAATTAACCACTGTTAATTAATTAGACAGTCAATGACATGCGGGACCCACACGTCAGTTTAACCCAGTCAACGTCCTGATGACTGCTGGCGTCATGCTGACGTTATGACGGCGTCAGCATACACTATTCTGGATAATGTTGATTTAAAATAATTAAGTAAATTTTAAAAATGATTAAATCTTTCAAAATTAATATAAAATAAACCGTAGCTCGAATGGAAAAACTTTGTACATGAAAGTTGCTCAGAACGACGAGACGAATCCGGGTACGCAGCATGTTCGTCCGCCACACATCCCTAGCATAGCAAACACGCAACTTTCCCCCTCTGGTTCATCTGTCCGAAAACACGAAACACCGGGAGTACTTTCCCGGATGTTTCCTCCCTTCGTCGGTATCACCTCCTACCACGTTAGGGCACACCTAGCACCGCGTATTGCCTCCTTATGTTTTGTGATGCTTTGTTTGCTCCGTATTTACTGTTTCTTCCCCCTCTCCTTCCCCGGTAGACCCCGAGACCGGCGCTGATGCCACCGAGTACGACTACGTCACCGACGACCCTTCTTCCTGTACAACAAAGCTTCCAGGCAAGCCCCCCCTTGATCACCAGATATCGCCTATTCCTTCTCTCTACTGCTTGCATTAGAGTAGTCTAGCATGTTACTGCTTTCGGTTAATCCTATTTTGCTGCATAGCCTGTCATTGTTGCTACAGTTGTTACCCTTACCTGCAATCCTAAATGCTTAGTATAGGATGCTAGTATTCCATCAGTGGCCCTACACTCTTGTCCGTCTGCCATGCTATACTACTGGGCTGTGATCACTTCGGGAGGTGATCACGGGCATATGCTATATACTTTATACTGTTACATTACTTATGATATTGTTCGGAGATGGGGGCTGAAGGGGCAGGTGGCTCCATCCCGGTGGAGGTGGGCTTGGGTTCCCGACGGCCCCCGACTGTTACTTTGTGGCGGAACGACAGGGCAGGTTGAGACCACCTAGGTGAGAGGTGGGCCTGGCCCTGGTCGGCGTTCGCGGTTACTTCAAAATAACACGCTTAACGAGATCTTGGTATTTGATCTGAGTCTGGCCATTGGCCTATACGCACTAACCAACTACGCGGGAACAGGTTTGGGCACTCGACGTCGTGGTATCAACCGAAGCCTTCGTGACGTCAGCGACTGAGCAGCGCGCGCCGGGTTGGACCGCGTAACGCAACTTCCTTTGTAATGGAGGTTGCTAGGTCTGCTCCCCGGCCGCGTTCGCAACGTGCAGGTGTGCAATGGGCGATGGGCCCAGACCCCTACGCGCATAGGATTTAGACCGGCGTGCTGACCTCTCTGTTGTGCCTAGGTGGGGCTGCGACGTGTTGATTGATACGTCTCCAACGTATCTATAATTTTTGATTGCTCCATGCTATATTATCTACTATTTTGGACATTATTGGGCTTTATTATTCACTTTTATATTATTTTTGGGACTAACCTATTAACCGGAGGCCCAGCCCAGAATCGCTGTTTTTTGCCTATTTCAGAGTTTCGCAAAAAAGGAATATCAAACGGAGTCCAAACAGAATGAAACCTTCGGGAACGTGATTTTTAGGAAGAATATGATCCAGGAGACTTGGACCCTACGTCAAGAAACAAAAGAGGAGGCCACGAGGTAGGGGCGCGCCTACCTCCCAAGGCGCGCCCTCCACCCTCGTGGGCCCCCTGTTGCTCCACCGACGTACTCCTTCCTCCTATATATACCTACGTACCCCCAAACGATCAGATACGGAGCCAAAAACCTAATTCCACCGCCGCAACCTTCTGTACCCACGAGATCCCATCTTGGGGCCTATTCCGGAGCTCCGCCGGAGGGGGCATCCATCACAGAGGGCTTCTACATCAACACCATAGCCTCTCCGATGAAGTATGAGTAGTTTACTTCAGACCTTCGGGTCCATAGTTAGTAGCTAGATGGCTTCTTCTCTCTTTTTGGATCTCAATACAATGTTCTCCCCCTCTCTCGTGGAGATCTATTCGATGTAATCTTCTTTTGCGGTGTGTTTGTTGAGACCAATGAATTGTGGGTTTATGATCAAGATTATCTATGAACAATATTTGAATCTTCTCTGAATTCTTTTATGTATGATTGGTTATCTTTGCAAGTCTCTTCGAATTATCAGTTTGGTTTGGCCTACTAGATTGATCTTTCTTGCAATGGGAGAAGTGCTTAGCTTTGGGTTCAATCTTTCGGTGCCCTTTCCCAGTGACAGTAGGGGCAGCAAGGCACGTATTGTATTGTTGCCATCGAGGATAACAAGATGGTTTTTTTTATCATATTGCATGAATTTATCCCTCTACATGTCATCTTGCTTAAGGCCTTACTCTGTTTTCATGAACTTAATACTCTAGGTGCATGCTGGATAGCGGTCGATGAGTGGAGTAATAGTAGTAGATGCAGGCAGGAGTCAGTCTACTTGTCTCGGACGTGATGCCTATATACATGATCATACCTAGATATTCTCATAACTATGCTCAATTCTGTCAATTGCTCAACAGTAATTCGTTCACCCACCGTAAAATACTTATGCTCTTGAGAGAAGCCACTAGTGAAACCTATGGCCCCCAGGTCTATCTTCATCATATTAATCTTCCAACACTTATTTATTTCCTTTGCTTTTACTTTGCTTTTATTTTACTTTGCATCTTTATCACAAAAATACCAAAAATATTATCTTATCATATCTATCAGATCTCACTCTCGCAAGTGACCGTGAAGGGATTGACAACCCCTTATCGCGTTGGTTGCGAGGATTTATTTGTTTTGTGTAGGTGCTAGGGACTCGCGCGTAGCCTCCTACTGGATTGATACCTTGGTTCTCAAAAACTGAGGGAAATACTTATGCTACTTTGCTGCATCACCCTTTCCTCTTCAAGGGAAAACCAACGCAGTGCTCGAGAGGTAGCAAGAAGGATTTCTGGCGCCGTTGCCGGGGAAGTCTACGCAAATGTCAACATACCAAGTACCCATCACAATCCCTTATCTCCCGCATTACATTATTTGCCATTTGCCTCTCGTTTTCCTCTCCCCCACTTCACCCTTGCCGTTTTATTCGCCCTCTCTTTTTCGTTCACCTCTTTTTCGCTTGCTTTTTGTTTGCTCGTGTGTTGGATTGCTTGTTTGTCATGATGGCCCAAGATAATACCAAATTATGTGACTTTACCAATACCAACAATAATGATTTCCTTAGCACTCCGATTGCTCCTCTTACCAATACTGAATCTTGTGAAATCAATGCTGCTTTGTTGAATCTTGTCATGAAAGATCAATTCGCCGGCCTTCCTAGTGAAGATGCCGCTACTCATCTAAATAGCTTCGTTGATTTGTGTGATATGCAAAAGAAGAAAGATGTTGATAATGATATTGTTAAATTGAAGCTATTCCCTTTTTCTCTTAGAGATCGTGCTAAAGCTTGGTTTTCGTCTTTGCCTAAAAATAGTATTGATTCTTGGAATAAGTGCAAAGATGCTTTTATCTCTAAGTATTTTCCTCCCGCTAAGATCATCTCTCTTAGAAACGATATTATGAATTTTAAGCAACTTGCATGAACATGTTGCACAAGCTTGGGAGAGGATGAAATTAATGATACGTAATTGCCCTACTCATGGTTTGAATTTGTGGATGATTATACAAAATTTTTATGCCGGATTGAATTTTGCTTCTAGAAATCTTTTAGATTCGGCCGCGGGAGGCACTTTTATGGAAATCACTTTAGGAGAAGCTACTAAACTCCTAGATAATATTATGGTTAATTATTCTCAATGGCACACTGAAAGATCTACTAATAAAAAAGTGCATGCGATAGAAGAAATTAATGTTTTGAGTGGAAAGATGGATGAACTTATGAAATTATTTGCTAGTAAGAGTGTTTCTTCTTATCCTAATGATATGCCTTTGTCTACTTTGATTGAGAATAATAATGAATCTATGGATGTGAATTTTGTTGGTAGGAACAATTTTGGTAACAACGCGTATAGAGGAAACTTTAATCCTAGGCCTTATCCTAGCAATTCCTCTAATAATTATGGTAATTCCTACAACAACTCTTATGGAAATTTTAATAAGATGTCCTCTGAATTTGAGACTAGTGTTAAAGAGTTTATGAATTCGCAAAAGAATTACAATGCTTTGCTTGAAGAGAAATTGCTTAAAGTTGATGAATTGGCTAGGAACGTTGATAGAATTTCTCTTGATGTTGATTCTTTAAAGCTTAGATCTATTCCTCCTAAGCATGATATCAATGAGTCCCTCAAAGCCATGAGAATTTGCATTGATGAGTGCAAAGAAAGAACCGCTAGGATGCGTGCTAAGAAAGATTGCTTTATGAAAGCGTGTTCTTCAAATTTCTATGAAAATAAAGATGAAGATCTAAAAGTTATTGATGTGTCTCCTATTAAATCCTTGTTTTGCAATATGAATCTTGATAATGATGAGACTGAATATGATCCACCTTTACCTAGAAGGCGTTCCAAAAATTCGGAGTTTTTAGATCTCGATGCTAAAATTGACAAAAGTGGGATTGAAGAAATCAAAACCCTAGATGTTAAACCCACTATTTTGGATTTCAAGGAATTTAATTATGAAAATTTCTCTTTGATAGATTTTATTTCCTTGTTGCAATTTGTGCTAAATTCTCCTCATGCTTATAGTCAAAATAAAGCGTTTACTAAACATATCGTTGATGCCTTGATGCAATCTTATGAAGAAAAGCTTGAGTTGGAAGTTTCTATTCCTAGAAAACTTTATGATGAGTGGGAACCTACTATTAAAATTAAGATTAAGGATCATGAGTTCTATGCTTTATGTGATTTGGGTGCTAGTGTTTCCACTATTCCTAAAACTTTGTGCGATTTGCTAGATTTCCGTGATTTTGATGATTGCTCTCTAAACTTGCACCTTGCGGATTCCACTATTAAGAAACCTATGGGAAGAATTAATGATGTTCTTATTGTTGCAAATAGGAATTATGTGCCCGTAGATTTTATCGTTCTTGGTATAGATTGCAATCCTTCATGTCCTATTATTCTTGGTAGACCTTTCCTTAGAACGATTGGTGCAATTATTGATATGAAAGAAGGGAATATTAGATTCCAATTTCCATTAAAGAAAGGCATGGAACACTTCCCTAGGAAGAAAATAAAATTACCATATGAATCTATCATGAGAGCCACTTATCGATTGCCTACCAAAGATGGCAATACCTAAGATCTATCCTTGCTTTTATGCCTAGCTAGGGGCGTTAAACGATAGCACTTGTTGGGAGGCAACCCAATTTTATTTTTAGTTTTTTGCTTTTTGCTTCTGTTTAGGAATAAATATTTGTTCTAGCCTCTGGATAGATGTGTTTTTATGTTTCAATTAGTGTTTGTGCCAAGTTAAACCTATAGGATCTTCTTGGATGATAGTTATTTGATCCTGCTGTAATTTCCAGAAACTTTCTGTTCACGAAAATAATTGTTAAAAATCACCCGAACGTGATAAAATAGTGATTCCAATTTCTTCTGATCAATAAACAAATTGTCTAGGTCGTCCCATTTTGGCTGATTTTTTGGAGTTCCAGAAGTTTGCGTTAGTTACAGATTGCTACAGACTTTTCTGTTTTTTGACAGATTCTGTTTTTCTTGTGTTGTTTGCTTATTTTGATGAATCTATGGCTAGTAAAATAGTTTATAAACCATAGAGAAGTTGGAATACAGTAGATTTAACACCAATATAAATAAAGAATGAGTTCATTACAGTACCTTGAAGTGGTCTTGTGTTTTCTTTCGCTAACGGAGCTCACGAGATTTTCTGTTGAGTTTTGTGTTGTGAAGTTTTCAAGTTTTGGGTGAAAGATTAGATGGATTATGGAACAAGGAGTGGCAAGAGCCTAAGATTGTGGATGCCCATGGCACCCCCAAGATAATCTAAGGACACCACAAAGCCAAAGCTTGGGGATGCCCCGGAAGGCATCCCCTCTTTCGTCTACTTCCATCGGTAACTTTACTTGGAGCTATATTTTTATTCACTACATGATATGTGTTTTGCTTGGAGCGTCTTGTATGATTTGAGTCTTTGTTTTTTAGTTTACCACAATCATCCTTGCTGTACACACCTTTTGAGAGAGCCATACATGATTTGGAATTTGTTAGAATACTCTATGTGCTTCGCTTATATCTTTTGAGTTATATAGTTTTGCTCTAGTACTTCACTTATATCTTTTAGAGCACGGTGGTGGATTTTTTTTATAGAAACTATTGATCTCTCATGCTTCACTTAGATTATTTTGAGAGTCTTAAATAGCATGGTAATTTCTTGAATAATCCTAATATGCTTGGTATTCAAGATTAGTAAAAACTTTCTTATGAGTGTGTTGAATACTAAGAAAAGTTTGATGCTTGATAATTGTTTTGAGATATGAAGATGGTGATATTAGAGTCATGCTAGTTGAGTAGTTGTGAATTTGAGAAATACTTGTGTTAAAGTTTGTGATTCCCGTAGCATGCACGTATGGTGAACCGTTATGTGATGAAGTCGGAGCATGATTTATTTATTTATTGTCTTCCTTATGAGTGGCGGTCGGGGACGAGCGATGGTCTTTTCCTACCAATCTATCCCCCTAGGAGCATGCGCATAATACTTTGCTTTGATAACTTGTAGATTTTTTCAATAAGTATATGAGTTCTTTATGACTAATGTTGAGTACATGGATTATACGCACCCTTCTTCCTTCCACCATTGCTAGCCTCTCTAATACCGCGGACTTTTCACCGGTATCATACACCCACCATAAACCTTCCTCAAAACAGCCACCATACCTACCTATCATGGCATTTCCATAGCCATTCCGAGATATATTGCCATGCAACTTTCCACCATTCTGTTTATTATGACACGCTCCATCATTGTCATATTGCTTTGCATGATCATGTAGTTGACATCGTATTTGTGGCAAAGCCACCGTTCATAATTCTTTCATACATGTCACTCTTGATTCATTGCATATCCCGGTACACCGCCGGAGGCATTCATATAGAGTCATATTTTGTTCTAAGTATCAAGTTGTAATTGTTGAGCTGTAAGAAAATAAAAGTGTGATGATCTTCATTTTTAGAGCATTGTCCCAAGTGAGGAAAGGATGATGGAGACTATGATTCCCCCACAAGTCGGGATGAGACTCCGGACGAAAAATAAAAAAAGAGAAAAGAGGCCATAAAAAAAAGAGAAAAGGCCCAAATAAAAAAATGAGAGAAAAAGAGAGAAGGGACAATGTTACTATCCTTTTACCACACTTGTGCTTCAAAGTAGCACCATGATCTTCATGATAGAGAGTCTCTCATTTTGTCACTTTCATATACTAGTGGGAATTTTCATTATA
The DNA here is from genome assembly GCF_018294505.1 of Triticum aestivum. Lineage (NCBI taxonomy): Eukaryota > Viridiplantae > Streptophyta > Magnoliopsida > Poales > Poaceae > Triticum > Triticum aestivum. The sequence goes on from NC_057805.1 coordinate 100,995,376, forward strand.
GAACTTGGCTTGTATATTCCAATGATGGGCTTCCTCAAAATGCCCTAGGTCTTCGTGAGCAAGCGAGTTGGATGCACACCCACTTAGTTTCTTTTGTTGAGCTTTCATATACTTATAGCTCTAGTGCATCCGTTGCATGGCAATCCCTACTCACTCACATTGATATTTATTGATGGGCATCTCCATAGCCCGTTGATATGCCTAGTTGATGTGAGACTATCTTCTCCCTTTTTGTCTTCTCCACAACCACCATTCTATTCCACATATAGTGATATGTCCATGGCTCACGCTCATGTATTGCGTGAAGATTGAAAAAGTTTGAGAACGTCAAAAGTATGAAACAATTGCTTGGCTTGTCATCGGGGTTGTGCATGATTTAAATACTTTGTGTGGTGAAGATAGAGCATAGCCAGACTATATGATTTTGTAGGGATAACTTTCTTTGGCCATGTTATTTTGAGAAGACATGATTGCTTTGTTAGTATGCTTGAAGTATTATTATTTTTATGTCAATATTAAACTTTTGTCTTGAATCTTTCGGATCTGAATATTCATACCACAATTACGAAGAATTACATTGAAATTATGCCAAGTAGCACTCCGCATCAAAAATTCTGTTTTTATCATTTACCTACTCGAGGACGAGCAGGAATTAAGCTTGGGGATGCTTGATATGTCTCCAACGTATCTATAATTTTTGATTGCTCCATGCTATATTATCTACTGTTTTGGACATTATTGGGCTTTATTATTCACTTTTATATTATTTTTGGGACTAACCTATTAACCGGAGGCCCAGCCCAGAATCGCTGCTTTTTGCCTATTTCAGAGTTTCACAGAAAAGGAATATCAAACGGAGTCCAAACGGAATGAAACCTTCGGGAACGTGATTTTTAGGAAGAATATGATCCAGGAGACTTGGACCCTACGTCAAGAAACAAAAGAGGAGGCCATGAGGTAGGGGACGCGCCTACCCCCTAGGGCGCGCCCTCCATCCTCGTGGGCCCCCTGTTGCTCCACCGATGTACTCCTTCCTCCTATATATACCTACGTACCCCAAACGATAAGATACGGAGCCAAAAACCTAATTCCACCGCCGCAACCTTCTGTACCCACGAGATCCCATCTTGGGGCCTGTCCCGGAGCTCCGCCGGAGGGGGCATCCATCACGGAGGGCTTCTACATCAACACCATAGCCTCTCCGATGAAGTGTGAGTAGTTTACTTCAGACCTTCGGGTCCATAGTTAGTAGCTAGATGGCTTCTTCTCTCTTTTTGGATCTCAATACAATGTTCTCCCCCTCTCTCGTGGAGATCTATTCGATGTAATCTTCTTTTGCGGTGTGTTTGTTGAGACCGATGAATTCTGGGTTTATGATCAAGATTATCTATGAAAAATATTTGAATCTTCTCTGAATTCTTTTATGTATGATTGGTTATCTTTGCAAGTCTCTTCGAATTATCAGTTTGGTTTGGCCTACTAGATTGATCTTTCTTGCAATGGGAGAAGTGCTTAGCTTTGGGTTCAATCTTGCGGTGTCCTTTCCTAGTGACAGTAGGGGCAGCAAGGCACGTATTGTATTGTTGCCATCGAGGATAACAAGATGGGGTTTTATCATATTGCATGAATTTATCCCTCTACATCATGTCATCTTGCTTAAGGCGTTACTCTGTTTTCATGAAATTAATACTCTAGATGCATGTTGGATAGCGGTCGATGAGTGGAGTAATAGTAGTAGATGCAGGCAGGAGTCGGTCTACTTGTCTCGGACGTGATGCCTATATACATGATCATACCTAGATATTCTCATAACTATGCTCAATTCTGTCAATTGCTCAACAATAATTCGTTCACCCACCGTAAAATACTTATGCTCTTGAGAGAAGCCACTAGTGAAACCTATGGCCCCCGGGTCTATCTTCATCATATTAATCTTCCAACACTTATTTATTTCCTTTGCTTTTACTTTGCTTTTATTTTACTTTGCATCTTTGTCACAAAAATAGCAAAAATATTATCTTATCATATCTATCAGATCTCACTCTCGTAAGTGACCGTGAAGGGATTGACAACCCCTTATCGCGTTGGTTGCGAGGATTTATTTGTTTTGTGTAGGTGCGAGGGACTCGTGCATAGCCTCCTACTGGATTGATACCTTGGTTCTCAAAAACTGAGGGAAATACTTACGCTACTTTGCTGCATCACCCTTCCCTCTTCAAGGGAAAACCAACGCAGTGCTCAAGAGGTAGCATTGATCTTTCAAGGCCGGGCATGACCCAGGAAAGTGTGTCCGGCCAAAGGGGATCGAGCGTGTTGGGTAATGTGGTGCACCCCTGCAGGGAAGTTTATCTATTCGAATAGCTGTGTCCCTTGGTAAAAGGACGACCCGGAGTTGTACCTTGACCTTATGACAACTAGAACCGGATACTTAATAAAACACACCCTTTCAAGTGCCAGATACAACCCGGTGATCACTCTCTCACAGGGCGATGAGGAGGGGATCGCCGGGTAGGATTTATGCTATGCGATGATGCTTGGTGAACTTACCATCTACTCTCTTCGACATGCTGCAAGATGGAGGCTGCCAGAAGCGTAGTCTTTGACAGGACTAGCTATCCCCCTCTTATTCTGGCATTCTGCAGTTCAATCCACCGATATTGCCCCTTTACACAGATACCCATGCATATGTAGTGTAGATCCTTGCTTGCGAGTACTTTGGATGAGTACTCACGGTTGCTTTCTCCCTCTTTTGCCCTTTTCCATTCTTCTCGGTTGTCGCAACCAGATGCTGGAGCCCAGGAGTCAGACGCCACCTTCGACGACTCCTACTACACCGGAGGTGCCTACTACTACGTGCAGGCCGCTGACGACGACCAGGAGTAGTTTATGAGGATCCTAGGCAGGAGGCATGCGCCTCTTTCGATCTGTATCCCAGTTTGTGCTAGCCATCTTATGGCAACTAGTTTAACTTATGTTTGTACTCAGATATTGTTGCTTCCGCTGACTCGTCTATGATCGAGCACTTGTATTCGAGCCCTCGAGGCCTCTGTCTTGTATTATGATGCTTGTATGACTTATTTTATTTTTAGAGTTGTGTTGTGATATCTTCCCGTGAGTCCCTGATCTTGATCGTACACGTTTGCGTGTGTGATTAGTGTATGGTCAAATCGAGGGCGTCACAGCACACCAGCCCACAAGGGGTGCCCCCCCTATGGAAGGAGGCCGAATAGGGGAAAGAGGAGGGGGTTCGCCCCCCCCTTCCTTCCTTCCCCCTCTCTTCCCTTTCCCCCCTTTCGGTAATAAGGAAAGGGGGGCGAATTGGAGTAGGGTCCCAAGTAGGATTCCTCCTACGTGGGGTGCCCCATGGCTGTTCCCCTCCCCCTCCCACCTATATATACGTGGGGAGGGGCGCCTAGAACAGACACCAACAATTGTTATTCGTGTGCGGCGCCCCCTCCACCGTTTACGCCTCCGGTCATATCTTTGTAGTGCTTAGGCGAAGCCCTGCGCGGATCACTTCACCATCAACGTCACCACACCGTCGTGCTGACGGAACTCTCCCTCGACACTTTGCTGGATCAAGAGTTTGAGGGACGTCATCGAGCTGAACGTGTGCAGAACTCGGAGGTGTCGTACGTCCGGTGCTTGATCGGTCGGAACGAGCAGAAGTTCGACTACATTAAAAGCATTGTCAAACGCTGTCGGTGTCAAAACCGGCGGATCTCGGGTAGGGGGTCCCGAACTGTGCGTCTAAGGTGGATGGTAGCAGGAGGCGGGGGACACAATGTTTACCCAGGTTCGGGCCCTCTCAACGGAGGTAATACCCTACTTCCTGCTTGATTGATCTTGATGATATGAGTATTACAAGAGTTGATCTACCACGAGATCGTAGAGGCTAAACCCTAGAAGCTAGCCTATGGTATGATTGTTGTTGTCCTACGGACTAAAACCCTCCGGTTTATATAGACACCGGAGGGGGCTAGGGTTACACAGAGTCGATTACAAGGGGGGAGATCTTCATATCCGTATTGCCAAGCTTGCCTTCCACGCCAAGGAGAGTCCCATCCGGACACGGGTCGAAGTCTTGAGTCTTGTATCTTCATAGTCCAACAGTCCGGCAGAAGTATATAGTCCGGCTGTCCGAGGACCCCCCTAATCCAGGACTCCCTCAGTAGCCCCTGAACCAGGCTTCAATGACGATGAGTCCGGCGCGCAGATTGTCTTCGGCATTGCAAGGCGGGTTCTTCTCCAAATTCTGAATACCTGTTGAGTAGTGTCCGGCTTCCCATAAATGTTGCACTCCTTGGCTTCCGCGCTTAATAATGGCTATCTTCCACGTGTCGAGCGAATGCGAGAAGCCGGGGCATTTTTACATTTGCCACCCTAGCCATGCGACTAAATCGTCTATTAAAGAGACGGGTATCCTTAGATCCAGATCACACCATCCTCCCACAGCGAGTATCCATCAGAGCGCGCCCGAAAAAAATCCATTCCAACATGGCTGGCCGTCGCAGCTCCTCCTCTCGCACCCGTAGCCCTAAGCCCGGCAATTGGAAGAAGTGTTCCGTCCCCCACGGCCAATTAGTAGAGTTACAGACCCATGGATTTCTCCCTCCAGCGTATATGGTCCCCGTTCGAGCCGGGCTCGCCACCTATAATGGCGGGGAGCAAGCGGAGAGCTTTCCCAACCCATCCATGGGGGAGCGGGTATGCCTTGTCCCTTACTTATTAAGAGGGCTTGCATTTCCAATTCATCCATTCCTCTGCGGGCTCCTGGATTTCTATGGCCTCCAGCTGCATAATTTCACTCCCGCCTCCATATTACACATTGCTGACTATGTCGCCCTTTGCGAGCTGTTTCTGGGCTGCGAAGCTCTTTCGAGCTATGGAAGAGGCTATTCTGCCTCGTACCCCATACACAGGAGGGGTCAATATACCAAGTGGGCGGAGCCGAAATATGGCGCATCGCCAGGACCGGATACCTGTCCGGTACTCTGAAGAAGACATCCGAGGACTAGCCTTCGGAGTGGTTTTATATGGAGGACGTCCCCCTTCCAGACCCTATTCGGATGGGCCTTCCTGAGTTCGACAACGCTCCCCTAAAGAAACGCCGCAGCTGGCGCCCTCGGAGCCCCCAGGAGGAAGATAACGGAGAAGTCCTTTACCTGATGAGCCGGATAAAAATGCTGGCTCAATCAGGACTGACAATAATCGAGGTTATGTCAATATGTATAATGCGGGGGGTGCAGCCACTTCAATACCGGTGACATCCCATGTGGCACTTAAATGGAGAAGACGATGCTACCCGCTGCGGTCGTAAGGGTCCGGACTCCGTCGCTGCTCTAGCGAAAATACTGTCCGGTTTATACAAAGGAGAGGAAGAGGAGTTCATCTGTATAGAGCCACGGGATGGGTTCTCCATGTACAACCCCCCAAGCTGGGTGAGCTGCTACTTTTTACTCCAGACCTTCCCGCATTCTTTGTCATGAATATTTATCTTGCTATTTCATAGCAGGAGCTGCGAAAAGCTGTGAGGGAGGTCCACAGCCTGCCTCCACAACCAGAGGACCCTGACCGGGCCCTTGACCCCGGACTCGAAGAGGATCCGGACATATTTGTGGAGCTGATTGACAGGACGTTCTATCAATTGAGCTGCGATGATGCCATGGTGGCTATCATAGCCGTTTATCCTGGACTACTCCCTGCGTCGCATGTAAGTAAAACCGGAGTCCCAACTTCCGAGAAGGATCCCCTTTTCTGTACTTCACCTATTGCACACATATGGTGTCTTACAGGGAAGGCCCTCGGGATGCCATGCCGAACCCGCAGTGACTCACCAACAAGGGGCACCGAAGCCGGATAGGCTTAAAAGGAAGGCGGTCAGGACTGAGACGCCGTTGTAGAGGTATGAAACAAAACCTTGCTCCGTGGTTGTCGTCTTTTAAAATATAATAACGTCCATGTTTCCTAGTAGGAAAAAACACTCGCCAGACTATATCCGGAAAGGCTGTCGGTCACGCCTCCACCAGTCGGGCTCCAGAGCTGGACATAGAGGCGGACGCTAACATGGGGCGAACGCCGAATGTTCCTCCTACAAAGGATGCGGATAGGCTATCCGCTACAAATTCCGAAGTGGAGAGCGCTATGAATCACAGGCGTCGCCGGGCCATACTCTGTGATGCTTGTTTCTCCCAAGAGGCGTTCGATGCCTTCAACTCAGGAGACGCATAGATCCGAGCTGCTCAAAATGGTCTTGCCAGAGCATGGACCAGTATGTAAAGGATATACGGGTAAGAAAAAACTGATAATTATATATATCAGTAGCCCCTGAGACTTGAAACAGTTGACACAACTGATTTAAGGATCATTATTTCTGCAAGTTCTTACAGAGAAGAATACCCAATTGTCTCAAGAGCTGGAAGAGTGCAAAGCCCAGCTACGGGCCGCAGTTGCAGCGCTGAAGGAGTCCGAGAAGGCCCCCTCTGGTAACACTTGTCTCTATTGCAAAGAATGACAGGTACCAGATAGTATGCGGCATGCATGCAAATCTAACAATAGATTCTGCAGATGACTCCGGAGTGAATCCGGAGGTCGTGATAGGGAATGAGCCGCATGCCCAATGACAGCTAAAGGCTGGTGAGCGCGTGCTTAAAAAGGTTAGGCAGGAGAAAAACAATCTCCAAGATGCCAATATCCAGCTGGGCGTGGAACTGAAAGATGTTCGGGCCCAGCTTGCTGACTCCGTAAAGGAGAATAAGAGGCTTCGACGCGGCATTTTCAGTAAGTGCTTGGACGAACTTTTAAAGAGTTCGGCGAAGAAACCGGCTAACAGAGTTATATCTGCAGGTATGCTGACAGGTCGTCCCGAGGAGGAGATGCCCGGGTCTGCGGGTGATCTTCTGCCAGAGCTCTCACAACTGCACGAACAAGTTTGGCAGGTGATGCAGGGCATTGCCCAAGCCTTGTGGCCATCTGTCTCCCTGCCAGGAGGCATGGGGGAGCTTGTAGAGAAGCTCAAGGGAGCGCGGCGGCGCTTCCGATTTTGGAAGATATCAGCCTGCCGACAAGGTGCGAGGGAAGCCTGGGCCATGGTGAAGACGCGGTATACCAAGGCTGACCCTAACCACATGGCCGAGGTCGGACCTGTGGGGCCTGATGGGAAAGAGATCCCTGTCGGTGTCAAAACCGGCGGATCTCGGGTAGGGGGTCCCGAACTGTGCGTCTAAGGCGGATGGTAACAGGAGGCGGGGGACACGATGTTTACCCAGGTTCGGGCCCTCTCGATGGAGGTAATACCCTACTTCCTGCTTGATTGATCTTGATGATATGAGTATTATAAGAGTTGATCTACCACGAGATCGTAGAGGCTAAACCCTAGAAGGTAGCCTATGGTATGATTGATGTTGTCCTACAGACTAAAACCCTCCGGTTTATATAGACACCGGAGGGGGCTAGGGTTACACAGAGTCGGTTACAAGGGAGGAGATCTACATATCTGTATTGCCAAGCTTGCCTTGCACGCCAAGGAGAGTCCCATCCGGACACGGGACGAAGTCTTCAATCTCGTATCTTCATAGTCCAACAATCCGGCCAAAGGATATAGTCCGGCTGTCCGAGGACCCCCTAATCCAGGACTCCCTCAGTAACTTCTGAACCAGGCTTCAATGACGATGAGTCCGACGCGCAGATTGTCTTCGGCATTGCAAGGCGGGTTCCTCCTCCGAATACTCCATAGAAGATTTTGAACACAAGGATAGTGTCCGGCTCTGCAAAACAAATTCCACATACCACCGTAGAGAGAATAATATTTCCACAAATCTAATCTGCTGACGCATTTTGCAGCATGACATCACACCACGGCCCGGTCATTATTCGAACCGTTTTTCACAACCAGCCACTGCACATATTGCGAGGCCATTTCCTTGGCACGTCTTGTTGAAGCAGAAATCGTGTCCACTTATCACGGGATTCTCATCAATACGGGTATGGGTAACCCAACCGCGCCATCAATTACGGCACTTGGGGAATAAGCGAGTTTACCAGGTAGGTGGGGAGGCGCATAGCTTCTTCCGCCCTTATAAAGGGACAAGGATTCACCCTTTTCACCCACGCCTTCTTCGTCCTTGCTCATCCATTCTTGCGCACTCGAGCTCTAGCGCCCAAGTTCGCGTTTTTCTCCTCAAACCACTCCAAGCATGTCCGGAGCGGGAGGCAAGTGGATGGTCTCCTCCGTTACAAAGGAGAGCATCACAAAGCTCGGGGAGCCGGATATCTGGCCGCGGATATCGCGCACTGGCTACCAGATGTGGGGCAGATCATCCCTACTCCAGAACCCCATGAGAGGGTGGTTTTCCTTACCCACTTCGTCCGCGGACTGGGATTTCCCCTCCACCCGTTTGTCCGCGGACTCATGTTCTACTACGGGCTGGACTTTCACGATCTGGCCCCCAATTTCATCCTCAACATCTCGGCGTTTATCTCGTGTGTGAGGCCTTCCTCCGCATCAAGCCCCACTTCGGCTTGTGGCTAAAGACCTTCAATGTTAAACCGAAGGTGGTGGTCGGCCAGCAAGCGGAGTGCGGAGGCGCCATGGTGGGCAAAATGCCCAACGTCACCTGGCTCGAAGGCTCCTATGTGGAGACCATAAAGGGGTGGCAATCGGGGTGGTTCTACATCACCGAGCCGCGCGACACCAACTGGGTGGCGGCCCCCAAATTTCGATCCGGAATCCCCATGCGGCTCACCTCCTGGAAAGAGAAGGGCCTGTCTTGGGGTTCCCCGGTAGAGCTGATCGGACTCCAGACATGCATCAAAAACATGATGAGCAAGAAAATCAAGCTCGTCAACGTGGTCCAAGTCATGCTCTTCCGCTAGATCCTCCCGTGTCAAAGACGGGCATTCAATTTGTGGGAGTTCGACCCGGCTTAGCACCAGACGCTGCGAGAGCTCTTCGACACGACGCACAAGGACATCTGGAAGGTGCTGTTCAAGGGCGCCGAGGTACCTCCTCCCCTTACGGAGGACCGCGGACTCAGCGCAAAGCGCCCTGCTAATCCGGTAAGTCTTTTATATCTCATAAGATGTTCATTTCCCCAGTATAACCATGCGCGGAATCTAAGCCTCCACGCCGTTTAACAGGACTGGGTAGCGACAGCGGAGCGGATCGATTGTCCGGCTCCCCTACCCGAAGATCCAGCAGATGCTCTCCTAACGGAGATGCTGGTTCCGACACCTTATGAGGTGCCGGAGAAGAAGGCCATGGGGACCAGGAAGGGTCTCCGGCGCAAGGTTATATCGGACTCATCGTCCGAAAGCACCGAGGCGCACTCCTCCCATGAAAACGAGGAGGAGGAAGAGGAAAGTTCTCCCCCCCCCCCAGCCGGGGGAGACAAGAAAAGGAAGGCCGCCCCGTCCGGGGCTGCCAAAGGGTCCAAGAAGGGAAGAACCCTCCTTCCGGACAACTCCACCACCGCCGCCTTCAGCGAAGAGGAGTGGTTGCCCAGGGACAAGCCCCTGGCGAAGTCGTAAGTATCCGGATACCATAATAGTTTTGGTATGTTTCATTTTATTGCTCCTTATCATGCCGAACATGATCATGCAGTCCCTCCAAGGCCCATATTGACGTATCCTCTTCGGATGGGTCTTTGGATCCGTTGGTGATGAACAGCAATTCACTCCCGGCCGCCACCTCCCCCCGCCCTACGGACGACACCGAGGTGTTGTCTCGAAGGGTAGTAGCTCAAGGGGAGATAGTCTTGAAGGCACCCCAAGGCGACATCCCGGACACTGGGCGCATGGGGAACAAGACTCCCAAGGGCTCCAATGGCGGGGGCAACAAGTTTGGCCCCCAGCCGAATACTGTGCCGGAACCTCCAGTGGTTCCGGACTCCGTCGGGCGACCCCTCGCTAAGGGGGGAGAGCCATCTGTGCCGATGACCTCTGTCCATCCAGAGGCATCGGACAACTTGCTGGAAGCACTTCGCGGCGCTTCCATTGATGAAGAGCACCGTACTATCATGAGTGCGATGGTCAAGAAGGTTCAGTCCGCCAAAAGCGGACTAACTGAAGCCTGTGCCAGCCTCCTAACAGGCTTTGAGGTAAGTAATCAAATTATAAGAAAATATTATGTCATAGACAGTAGCCCCTGATGCTCTGTTTGGCGTTCGCGAAGAAAAGCCGAATAGAGGATCAAATAATAATCGCAGGAGTCTAATCATAATATGTCTATGTGCATATGCAGGCTTCACTACTGGCCACTGCCGCACGTACTGCGGAGGTCGCCGCACTGAAGCGGGACCTTGAGTGGCCCAAGGAAGAGCTCGGCCTTACCAAGATGCAGCTCGAAGAGAACAAAGGTAAGTGATACCCCGTCTGTATATTGATAAGAAGAAACAAGGGTGGTTGCTTAGATCATAGGATCGTCATGAATTTTGCTAGGGGCCACGACCGAAGTGGCGACCCTGAAGAAGGCGCTGTCCGAGGCCGAGGACAAGGCGGCCAAGGAGCGCATCAAGCGAGAGAAACAAGAGGCCCGAGTAGGCGAGGTGCAGCAAGAGCTCCAGGCACTCGTCCAAAAGCATGAGTCCTTGGAGCGTGACTCTAAGACACAAGGGTCCGAGCTTGCGAAGGCCCTCGAAAGCGCACAACATGCCAAGGCCAAAGACCAAAAGGCCCTCCAGGAAATTGAGGCGGTTAAGAAGATAGCGGCGGGTAAGGCATTCATTATGCAAAGCAAGCATGTGAAAGAAAATTTCCTTTTACTTACCCGAGTTCTGAGCTCTCCAGGAGCGTTCGCAGATCTACCTCGCAGTGTGTCAGATGTCGCGGAGTTCTACCGGGCCGAGGAGGGGAGCTCGACGGAGAAGTTGTTCTGGTCTCAGTATACTGGGACCAAACACCACATGCCCTTGAGCAACCAGCTGAAGCAACTGGTCGAGCTCCACAAGGCGGCCGAACAGGCCATGAAGGGTCTTATAGTCCGGATGTGGCCTGGCGATCCCCTGCCTGATAGCTACTTCGGCCTGGTGAGGCGGCTTGTGAATGCCTGCCCACGGCTTGAAGTCATAAAGCGGTCCGTCTGCATCGAGGGTGCGCGCAGGGCTTTTGCCCGGGCAAAGGTGTACTGGGCGAAGCTGGATGCCGAGAAGCTGGTGAAGGAGGGGCCGCCGGCAGGCAAGGAGCATCGCCACCCCGAAATGTATTATAACAGTGTCCTGAAGGGTTCTTGCCTTGTGGCGGAGGAATGTGCTAAGGATGTAATATTCGAATGAATGTACTCATGTGATTCTGTAATATGAAACGAGTTCATTTGCGCTATGCAACGCTTGCGAATTTAAAATATTACCTTCTGTGCGGCCGTTTATAAAATCTAAGAGTTGGCCAGTCGTCGGCTTCTGCCCCCATGTAACTAGTACTGAGGTGTTCAGGATAAACCTGAGCACTCTTTATCCCAATTTTGGGTCCTCCGAGGGAGGTGTTCAGCACAACGAACCAGGCAATCGGACTATAAGGCTTTATCACTCTCACTTAGCCATAGAAGTCTACAATTTTAAATTTTGGCGAAGCCCCTAGTATTCGGAAGGCCGAATTTGGGGCGCTATATACGCCTAAGTCGGGCAAGGCCGACTCCTCGCCCGAAGAGGAAAAAGTCTTTAAGGACTTGAGACCTCTCGAACAACAACTAGCTCACGCCTTATCATGATAGTCAGTTTTCGGCTTTCTCTACTGAGGTGCTCGTCCGGAAGAACCGGGACACAATCGCAGTAGTTCTCCCAGCGCTACCTTAGCCGATATTGCGGAACGTAAGGTACCAAAACATGGGAGCCGGGCAAACCCAACTATTGACCCAAGACATGATTCGGAGCTGATGCATATAATGCTATAAGTTCGGGGTGCCGCACTGTCGAAAGTGTTCGGACTTGTCACGCCGTATTATGGGGTATACTGAAGCCCCTGGCGTACTGGTCGTACCAGAGTGTACGGGTGCAATTTGTCATAAATAAACAGACAAGGAAAAAGGGAAGGGTAATGCAATAATAGACTAATGTTATGCATTGTTATTTAAATAATACGTCAAAGCATACTGATACAAGTAGTGCAATAAGCAAAAAATAGGACTATTTGACATGTCCTATCCAAGGGCAATCTGCGTATGGGTATTTATAATGGGTACTTCGATTGTTATCAGAAACTACCTGGGAATTCCCTTGTACGTCTTAACTTCTTGCCTCCTTGGTTGTTCCTTCCCGTAATGTGTCCAGCAATCAGACTGTCGAAAAGGGCTTCCAGAGAGTAAAGGTCCTGAAAGAGAGAAAATGATAAAGGTATACAGCCCCTGGGGCGGTTGAGCCGCATTGTGGGACGTGCCCTGGTCGTGCCCCCGCCTATGCCCATGGTATTTTTAGTGCGTAATTATGTACGCGCAGCACATTTTTTGTTGCTTGACTGGGACTAGGACGGGGGCCGAATTGCTAGGCGAGCTCTGAACGTGCCAGGCGATCCTGTTGCAGGTTACCCCGGACTCGCTTGAAGGTGTCCGGGGGCTTTATCGCTGAATTGACGGTTTGCCTTAAGAGGCTGCTTTGTGCTTCTGCTGCGAAGGCCGCAGTGTGTTCCTCCGTGCGAAGCGAGCGTTCTGTGTTGCCATTGACTATTATAACCCCGTGAGGTCCTGGCATTTTGAGCTTGAGGTATGCATAATGTGGTACCGCATTGAATCTGGCAAATGCGGTTCGCCCAAGCAGTGCGTGATAGCCACTGCAAAACGGGACGATATCAAGGATTAACTCCTCGCTTCGGAAGTTGTCCGGAGATCCGAAGACCACTTCCAGTGTGATTGAGCCCGTGCAATGGGCCTCTACACCTGGGATGACACCTTTAAAGGTAGTTTTAGTGGGTTTGATCCTTGAGGGGTCTATACCCATTTTGCGCACTGTATCCTGATAGAGCAGGTTCAGGCTGCTGCCGCCGTCCATAAGGACTCGAGTGAGGTGAAATCTGTCGATGATGGGGTCAAGGACCAATGCGGCAGATCTGCCATGACGGATACTAATGGGGTGGTCCCTGCGATCGAAGGTGATTGGACAAGTGTCGGAGTAAATGGCCACGGGTAGCCTAACCGACTCCCCCTGGCTCTTCGAAAAATTATCAGGCCATTCGAGCCTTCAAGCATCCAGAGCATGGGGCCGCCTTCCTCCGGCCGGCTATCCCCAGGGCCGACTACCAGAAGGCGACCTGGCCTCAAAAACCTTCCCGAAGAAAGCTACGACATGGCCGACTCCAGGAAGCCGGCCCCAAGAGGACCGACTCCCAGAAGCCGGCCATGAAGGGAGCCGACTCCCAGAAGCCGGCCAAGACTGAACCCACCAAGACTGCACCCACATAACGGCGATAAGACGGGGCGTGGCCGCAGTACAACCCACTACCCCCGAATCCCGGAACAGGCATGGCTACAGGGCGCCGTACGGGTCAGACATCCCCCATCCGGTGCGGCACTGTAGCCATGTTGACCTCAACGTCACCCACGACAGGCGCCAGTACGACCCGCGGGCGGCTGGCCCCTTTAGCCAGAGAGACGCTCGAAGGCGGCCCGGCCTCCCCTAGTCGGCCGGGGGCGTAGCCGGCTTCCAATAGTCGGCTACCTCCCTCCCTCGAAACATGTGCCTCATTAAGGAGACAAGACGAGGTGAGGCTACAGTGAGAGCCCGCAAGGCGGCGGCATTGTAGCCACGCTTACCTTGACAAAGCCCTCGTCATTAGGGACGAGGCAACAGTAACCAGCCGCCGACAAGGCACCCAAGCGGTGGGGCCGGCCTGTCGGCCAAGAGGCCGGCAGCCGGCGGGACCCACCAGTCGGCGGGACCCAATGGCCGGCGGAGAAGCCGGCGAGCACAGACACTAACGGCTGGGACCCGCGCCCAGCCGGATTACCATTGTACCCCTGGGGGGTAGGCCTATATAAACCCCCGGGACACCCATGCAAAGGGTTGAGCCCACATAGTTTCACACACCACATAGAGAGAAAAAGGAGAGCTAGCCTCGCCCTTCTTCTTCCTCTAGCCAAACAGCTCAAGGAGCACTTGTAGCTACTTGTATTGATCTAGTGATCATGCGGAGACCCCGCAGAGCAAGACTAGGGGTGTTATCTCCACGGAGAGCCCCGAACCTGGGTAAGATCCGCCGGCGTGCATGTCTTCGCCTTATCCCGTTTCCAGGCACCGGCGATGTCTTACTGGCTCACACAATGATAAGCCACCCGTTGGCATATGTCGCACCTACCACCCGACAACAAGAGGACCATGGGTTGAACTTTGGGGCGACTGGCTCCATCGCATAGACGTCCCTTAGTGCACGCTTCCGTTCCCTCTTGGGAATATGGGTTGCGTATATCATGTTCACCGTTTTCACTTGTGGAGGGAACCTCTTCTGTCCTCCTGTGTTCAACGGCCGAGGCTCTTCCTCGTCATCGCTATGCAGCCCCTTGTCCTTGTTTTCGGCGTTCAACTTGCCGGCCTGCTTGAACACCCATCATTCTCTGTTGGTGTGATTGGCTGGCTTATCGGGGGTGCCATGAATTTGACACGAGCGATCGAGTATGCAGTCCAAACTGGATGGGCCCGGATTACTTCTTTTGAACGGCTTTTTCGCTGACCGGATTTAGAGCCACTGAATCCGGCATTGACTGCTGTGTCTTCGGCGTTGTCGCCGTTGTTGCGGCGCTTGTGTCTGTTACGACGTGGTCTGCCGTTAGTATCCTTTGTATCTGAAGTGCCATGTCTTCTTGATGTGTTGTTGCTGTGAGCCAGCCAGCTGTCTTCACCCGTGCAAAAGCGGGTCATGAGCGTCATGAGGGCTGCCATAGACTTCGGCTTCTCCTGGCCGAGGTGTCGGGCGAGCCACTCTTCACGGATGTTATGCTTAAATGACGATAAGGCCTCTGCATCCGGACAGTCGACAATTTGGTTTTTCTTAGTTAGGAACCGGGTCCAGAATTGCCTGGCCGATTCCCCTGGCTGCTCAGTTATATGGCTCAAGTCATCAGCATCCGGTGGTCGCACATAAGTGCCCTGGAAGTTGTCAAGGAATGCATCTTCCAAATCCTCCCAACTGCCAATGGAGTCTGCAGGCAAGCTATTCAGCCAATGCCGAGCTGGTCCTTTGAGTTTTAGTGGGAGGTACTTGATGGCATGTAGATCATCACGGCGAGCCATGTGGATGTGGAGGAGGAAATCCTCGATCCACACCGCGGGATCTGTTGTACCATCATATGATTCAATGTTTACGGGTTTAAAACCCTCTAGGAATTCGTGATCCATTACTTCGTCAGTGAAGCATAAGGGGTGTGCGGCGCCTCTGTGCCGGGCTATATCACGACACAGTTCATACGAGTCTTGCCTGCTGTGTTCGGCCCGGCCGGATTTTCTTTTAGTGTATCTGGCGTGACGATCATCGCACGCGTTGGGGCGCGACCCCGTGATCCGTAGATCGACCTTGCATGTTTTCTTTTGTTTTCCAATACGTCTCGCAGGTCCCGCGTATTGCCCCGGGCCTTGGTATTTTTGTTTGAATGGCGGCGGGGTGTGGGCTGGACTTCGGGCTGATATGCCTCTCTGTCTCGGCCACGAGGTGGTCGATCAGCCGCATCATACGCTGGTGATGTAGGTTTCAATGCTTCCTCCTCGAGTTGAGGTAGCAACCTGCGCTTTCGGTAACTCTTGGTTGGGCGCTCGAGTTCGTATTCCTCGGCTGCCAGGACTTCAGTCCATCTGTGCGCTAGCAGATCTTGATCAGCTCGAAGCTGTTGTTGCTTTTTCTTCAGGCTGTTTGCTGTGGCTATAAGCCGACGCTTGAAGCGCTCCTGCTCGACGGGATCCTCAGGCACGACAAATTCTTCGTCGCCGAGGCTCACTTCGTCTTCGGAGAGAGGCATGTAATTGTCATCCTCTGATTCTCTGTTTGCTGCCTGTTCCGGAGGGCTAGCTTGTTCATCCTCCCGCTCGAGGTCTGGCTGGAGGGGATTGTCGTCATCTTCGGCACTATCTGGAGCGTTCTTGTCTCTTGTGCCGGTATCACTGCTTTTGCTATGGCGGGACTTAGAGCGGCGCCGCTGACGTCGGTCCTTGGATTGCTTCTTGGAGGGATTATCCTCTGTTGTCTTATCGCCATCGCCTTCTTTGGGGGTGTCCACCATGTATATATCATACAATGAGGTGGCAGTCCAGCGCCCTGTGGGCGGTGGTTCTTGTTCGTCTCCTGCATCGTCGTCCATACCGTCGATGTCTTCGGAGCCGAAGTCGAGCATGTCGGCTAAATCGTCGACAGTGGCTACTAAGTGGGTGGTGGGTGGGGCGCGAATTTCTTCGTCGTCCGCATCCCATTCTAGCCGGACATAGTTCGGCCAAGGGTCTCCTGACAGGGAGAGAGACTTCAATGAGTTTAGTACGTCGCCAAAAGGCGAGTGCTGAAAGATATCCGCGGAGGTAAACTCCATGATTGGTGCCCAAGCGGATTTGATGGGCACGGACGCAGGCGACTCGGAGTCCGTGGCCGGAGACGAATCCAATGGTTCGGCAACACGGGTCTCGTAGGAGGTGAAGTCAGTATTCGGCTCTATCGCCACTGAGTGCGCAGCCTCCGTGGCGGGGTCCATCCACCCATCCTCAGATGGCGCAATTTGTTCCGGATTGAGGGCCGGAGTGGTTGCAAGTGTGATCTCCCGAACACTGTCCGACGACAGAGCTAAATCATGCTCGTCGTGATTGTGTGACGCACCTGACATGGGCTCAAATCCGTCGAAGAACAAGTCTCCGCGGATGTCGGCAGTGTAGTTCAAGTTTCCAAACCTGGCCTAATGGCCAGGGGTGTAGCTCTCGATCTGCTCCAGATGGCCAAGCGAGTTGGCCCGCAGTACGAAGCCGCCGAATGCGAAGATCTGTCCGGGGAGGAAAACCTCACCCTGGATCGCATCGTTGCCGATGATCGAAGGAGCCATCTAGCCTTATGGTGATGGTACAGTGGAACTCTCAATGAAAGCACCAATGTCGGTGTCAAAACCGGCGGATCTTGGGTAGGGGGTCCCGAACTGTGCGTCTAAGGCGGATGGTAACAGGAGGCGGGGACACGATGTTTACCCAGGTTCGGGCCCTCTCGATGGAGGTAATACCCTACTTCCTGCTTGATTGATCTTGATGATATGAGTAGTACAAGAGTTGATCTACCACGATATCGTAGAGGCTAAACCCTAGAAGCTAGCCTATGGTATGATTGCTGTTGTCCTAGGGACTAAAACCCTCCGGTTTATATAGACACCGGAGGGGGATAGGGTTATACAGAGTCGGTTACAAGGGAGGAGATCTACGTATCCGTATTGCCAAGCTTGCCTTCCACGCCAAGGAGAGTCCCAGCCGGACACGGGACGAAGTCTTCAATCTTGTATCTTCATAGTCCAACAGTCCGGCCAAAGGATATAGTCCGGCTATCCGAGGACCCCCTAATCCAGGAATCCCTCAATCCCCGTCAGTTTGGTGTATGACCAAGTAGAATTAGCCGCAAAATATTCCCAACAGGATTGTAGGCTAGACAGCCTGCTGGATGGTATAGAAGAAGAATTTAGTCAGTCTAAGTGACTGTGTACTTCAAGTGACATATATTGTCCCTAGCCGGATTGTAAATCATTTGTCATGGCGGACCTTTTCACTTCGACCTCTGGACCCGATAGTCCGAAGTGTATCCGAATACCCGCTCAGTTATGTAAAAACCGGGGTACGCGTGGAAACCAGGCGTAGGGGTCGTAAGTGCTTGAACAGACAAGTACCCAACTAGCTATGTTATATTACATGGATAGTAAGAAACATCTTCCAGGGAGAATAGTTCCGTTAAGGGTTCCTTTCCCTGGGTAGGCATGCCCTAATGTGCATGTCCGAACTGCGAAAAGAGACGCAGGCTATAAACATCTAGGGGCATGTATTAAAATAAATAAAAGTCATCTTTTGTTCACCGACCGAGTATTCCCTTAAGAACGCTAGCTTTCGGCTTCACCCAGTCTGAGGTACACATCCGGCTGACCCGGCAGTAACAATCGCAGAGGTGCTCCCCTTATGCCCTAGCCGAATTAACGGGAACGTAGGGCATAAACACAAGAGCCAGGCAACCCAGCTTGGCCAAAACTTAAGTCATATGGATGCATATAATGACGAAAAAAGGTACATGTGGAAGAATAACACATGTGTGGGGCATAGAGCCCGGAAAATAGTTATATTAAGCTTCTGTATAAGAAGCCCCCATGTATAATGAGCGCGGTTAGCGCGTCAAGATTGTGTAGTCAAGACACAATTTAGACTTTTAAGGCCTTGAAGAAAAAGGAAAAAAGAAAGAGATAAAAGACAGATAACGGATATGTAAAAAATTGACGGAGGTAAGGAGACGAACATAGAGTCCGACACTAGGCGTAGAACCTTCGGAGTCTGGCTGCGTTCCATGGGTTTGGCTCGAGTCGATTGTCCGATGCATCCCGCAGACGGTACGCTCCACCGGTCAGAACTTGGTCAATAATGAAGGGACCTTCCCATTTGGGCTTTTGCTTGTTCTTTTTCTTCTCCGGTAGGCGTAGAACGAGTTCACCAACGTTATAGGTTTTGGCCCGTACTTCTCTGCTTTGATACCTTCGAGCCTGTTGCTGATAGAATGCGGAACGGGCTTTTGCCACGTCAAGCTCCTCCTCCAGGGCGTCCAAGCTGTCCTGCCGATCAAGCTCGGCTTCTTTCTCTTCATAGATGCGCACTCGAGGTGAGTCATGAATTATGTCGCAGGGCAGTACCGCCTCTGCGCCGTACACCATAAAAAACGGTGTGTATCCGGTAGTGCAATTCGGCGTGGTCCGCAGCCCCCATAGTACGGAGTCGAGCTCCTCTACCCAGTGCGTGTTTGATTCCTTTAAGGACCGCACTAATCTGGGTTTAATGCCGCTCATGATAAGACCATTTGCTCGCTCGACTTGACCGTTAGTTTGCGGGTGATAGACAGAAGCATAATCGAGCTTGATGCCCATGTTGCTGCACCAAAGTTTTACCTCGTCGGTTGTAAAGTTCGAGCCGTTATCGGTGATGATGCTGTGGGGGACGCCGTAACGGTGTACAGCCCAAGATATGAAGTCTATCACTGGTCCGGATTCGGCCGTTTTAACTGGTTTGGCTTCTATCCATTTGGTGAATTTATCCACCATGACCAATAAGTATTTTTTTTCTTATGGCTTCCCCCTTTGAGGGTTCCGACCATATCAAGCCCCCAGACCGCAAAGGGCCAAGTAATGGGGATTGTTTGGAGAGCGGTAGGCGGCATATGGCTTTGGTTTGCAAAAAGCTGGCAACCGACACAATGTTGGACAAGGTCCTGTGCGTCTGCTCGGGCCGTCGGCCAGTAGAAACCTGTACGGAAGGCCTTGCTTACAAGGCCCGAGCTGCGGCATGGTGGCCGCCAAGTCCAGCATGAATTTCTGCCAAAAGTTTCCGCCCTTCCTCTTCGGAGATGCACCTTTGAAGGACTCCGGTAGCGCTTTTCTTATAAAGCTCTCCCTCGTGGACCTTGTAGGCTTTAGACCGCCGCACAATGCAACGTGCCTTGTTTGGGTCCTTAGGTAGTTCCTGCCTAGTTAGGTAGGCCAAGAAGGGTTCTGTCCATGGGGCGATGACAGCCATAATCACGTGGGCGGAAGGTGTTATTTCGGTGGCGGAGCCTCCGATTACGTCAGAGTGTTCGGTATCTGGTGTTCTGGCCAAGTCCGGACTGTTGTTGTCGGTCTCTCCTTCCCATACCACAGATGGCTTAAACAGCCTTCCAAGAAGATATTGGGTGGGACAGGGTCGCGCTTAGCGCCGATGCGGGCGAGGATGTCTGCCGCTTGATTGTTTTCTCGGACCACATGGTGGAATTCGAGCCCCTCGAACCGAGCTGACATTTTGAGGACGGCGTTGCGGTAAGCCGCCATTTTTGGATCCTTGGCGTCAAAGTCTCCATTTATCTGAGATATTGCAAGGTTCGAGTCCCCACGCACCTCCAGGCGTTGAATGCCCATGGAGACTGCCATCCGGAGACCGTGTAACAGGGCCTCATATTCTGCTGCATTGTTGGAGTCTGTGTATAATATTTGGAGTACGTACTGGACTCTATCTCCGGTGGGGGATGTCAGGACGACGCCTGCCCCCAGACCCGCCAGCATCTTTGAACCGTCAAAGTGCATGATCAATTTGGAGTACGCGCCGTACTCTTTAGGGAGTTCGGCTTCCGTCCATTCGGCGACGAAATCGGCCAGTACTTGCGACTTAATGGCTCGCCGTGGTTTGTATGTTATGTCGACCGGGAGGAGCTTGATAGCCCATTTAGCAATCCGGCACATGGCATCGCGGTTATTTATTATGTCGTTGAGTGGTACTTCGGAGGCCACCGTGATTGAACATTCTTGAAAGTAGTGTTGTAGCTTCCGGGATGCCATGAAGACTGCGTATGCTATCTTTTGATAATGTGGGTACCGTGATTTGCATGGAGTGAGGACAGTAGATACATAGTATACCGGCTTTTGATGCGGGAACTTATGTCCGTCCATCTCTCGTTCGACGACGAGCACTGCGCTTACAACTTGGTGTGTTGCCGCCATATACAGCAGCATTGGTTCACCGACGTTAGGTGCGGCCAAGATTGGGTTTGTGGCAAAAACGGCCTTTATTTCTTCTAATCCGGTCGTGGCTGCGTCCATCCACTCGAAGTGTTCGGTGCGTCGAAGAAGGCGATAAAGAGGCAGTGCCTTTTCTTCTAATCGGGAGATAAAGCGGCTTAAAGCAGCCACGCATCCAGTTAATTTCTGGATCTGCTTGAGGTCTGTTGGGATGGCCAACTGTGACAGAGCTCGGATTTTAGCCGGATTCACTTCGATTCTTCTGTTGGATACGATGAAGCCTAAGAGCTTTCCGGCGGGCACGCCGAAGATGCATTTTTCCGGATTGAGCTTGATGTCGTATGTTCGGAGATTGTCGAACATGAGCCTCAAGTCATCTATTAAGGATTCAACGTGTCTGGTTTTAACGACCACATCGTCTACGTATGCCTCCACTATTTTGCCGATCTGTGTTTCCAGGCATGTCTGAATCATGCGTTGATAGGTTGCACCGGCGTTCTTAAGCCCGAAAGGCATGGTGTTAAAACAGAAGGGGTCGTATGGGGTGATAAATGCCGTTGCGGCTTGATCGGACTCCGCCATCTTGATTTGATGGTATCCGGAGTATGCGTCGAGGAAACACAATGAGTCGTGTCCTGCAGTAGCATCGATAATTTGATCGATGCGGGGGAGGGGGAAGGGATCCTTGGGGCAAGCCTTGTTAAGGTCCTTGAAATCGACACATAGGCGCCAGGACTTATCCTTCTTTGGTACCATCACCAGGTTTGCTAGCCAGTCCGGATGTTTTATTTCTCTAATGAATCCAGCCTCCAGTAACTTGGCTAGCTCCTCTCCCATGGCTTGCCGCTTAGGTTCAGAGAAACGCCGAAGAGTCTGCTTGACCGGCTTGAACCCCTTTAGAATGTTAAGGCTATACTCGGCCAGCCTGCGTGGGATTCCTGGCATGTCTGAAGGATGCCAGGCGAATATGTCCCAATTCTCGCGCAAGAACTCCCGTAGTGCGGCATCTACAGAGGGGTTTAACTGTGCCCCGATGGATGCTGTTTTTGTAGGGTCCGTTGGGTGGACTTGGAATTTGACGATTTCATCCGCTGGTTTGAAAGAGGTGGACTTGGATCTTTTGTCGAGTATCACGTCGTCCCTATCCACTATGGAGCGCAGCGCAGTTAATTCCTCGACCGCGAGGGCTTCGGATAACGCCCCAAGGGCTAGTGCGGCTGTTTTGTTTTCGGTGGGGAGTGCTATGTCCGGATCACTAGCTAGAGTGATGATTCCATTGGGCCCGGACATTTTGAGCTTCATGTACCCGTAATGGGGTATGGCTTGGAAGATCGTGAATGCCTCCCGCCCTAGAAGGGTGTGGTACCCGCTATTGAACGGGGCCACTTGGAATGTGATTTCTTCGGACCTATAATTCTCCGGCGTGCCGAATACCACATCTAGTGTGATTTTCCCAGCACATCGTGCCTCCCAACTAGGGATGATTCCTCTGAAGGTCGTGCTGCTTTGCTCAATGCTGTTTCTGCCTATTTCCATTTTTTGAAGAGTCTCCTCATAGATGAGGTTTAATCCGCTGCCGCCGTCCATGAGCACTTTAGTAAGCTGGAAGCCGTCCACAATTGGACCAAGGACCAAGGCGGCTAGTGCTCGGGCTGTTCATAATTTAGGTTCGTCACTGGCATTGAAGGTGATAGCCGTATCGCTCCATGGATTTATTGTTGCCACGTGGCAGACTTCGGCAAGGCTGCGGAGTGCTCGCTTACGCCTATTATTTGAGGCGAAGGTCTCGAAGACTGTCAATACTGTATTGTTGTTCTCCACGGGATGGTGCTCTGCGGTATTGTTGATGAGGAGATCCTCACCGCTCTTGGCCACCTGCCGGAGTACCCAACATGATCTAAGGTTGTGTGTTGGTATGGTATCCGCTGTACTGTGAATTTTGCATGGCCCATTGAGCCATCCCTCCAATACGGTTCCACGCCCTGTAGTGGGCTTTTGTTTCTTTGTAGTTGGGTCGGGTGACTTACGAGAGTGCACCCTTTTAGTTTGGACTGGGGGTTTTGTCAGAGCCGGAGGGTCCCAAAATTTTGTTTGGGTTTTCCAAGCGCTTTCGATCACACAGTACTTCCGTACTATGGCCGCCAAGTCAGCGAAGTGTGCTATGCCACAGCGACTTATGGCGTTGAGGATTCCCTTGTCCGTGCAATTATTGCAAAAGAATGAAATTGCGTCTTCCTCGCGACAGTCCTTGACCTTGTTCATTACAAGGAGGAATCTGGCCCAATAGTGGTGTACTGTCTCCTGGGGCTCTTGTCTAATGTGGGAAAGATCGTTTATATCTGGGTGGGTGGGTGGATTTAAGTCCGAACCTTGACCCGATCTAAGACCCAGGGGCGGAGGAGTTTCTGATCTTGGAAGTTCGGGCTCCGGGATGTTGCCCAATAGGTCTGGCCCGCTGCCTGATTCTAGGTTCAGGGTTTGGGCGATGTCCTCCCGTAGACGGGTATCCGGCTCGGAGAGCTCGGGAATCTGGACATAGTTTGTCCTCAAGATAGAGGAAGAATCGCCGCATTGCTCCTCCACCACCGCTATCTGATGGGTAACCGGCGGGGAGTTAATCTCCCTTTGGTCGGGTTTAAGCCCGATCTGATCATAGTCTGTAGCGACTCCCAAGGCGGCGATGCGATCCAAGAGCTCATTTAAGGAAGAGAGCTCTATTGGATCCAACTGCTCGGCGAGTCCCGAGCTGACGTGGAGGCTGTTTTCAATGACCCGAGAAGTCATCGTCGGTGCAGCGGTCGAACAGGCGGTCATGACGAAACCGCCTAGTCGGAGAGTTTGGCCTACAGCAAGGGCTCCCCCAGAGGTGATGTTGTCCTTGACAACGAGGCGAGCCATCCAGCCTTATGATGACGGCACAGTGGAACTCTCAATGAAAGCACCAATGTCGGTGTCAAAACTGGCGGATCTCGGGTAGGGGGTCCCGAACTATGCATCTAAGGTGGATGGTAACAGGAGGTGGGGGACACAATGTTTACCCAGGTTCGGGCCCTCTCAATGGAGGTAATACCCTACTTCCTGCTTGATTGATCTTGATGATATGAGTATTACAAGAGTTGATCTACCACGAGATCGTAGAGGCTAAACCCTAGAAGCTAGCCTATGGTATGATTGTTGTTGTCCTACGGACTAAAACCCTCCGGTTTATATAGACACCGGAGGGGGCTAGGGTTACACAGAGTCAGTTACAAGGGAGGAGATCTTCATATCCGTATTGCCAAGCTTGCCTTCCACGCCAAGGAGAGTCCCATCCGGACACGGGTCGAAGTCTTGAGTCTTGTATCTTCATAGTCCAACAGTCCGGCAGAAGTATATAGTCCGGCTGTCCGAGGACCCCCTAATCCAGGACTCCCTCAAACGCTTCCACTTTTGGTCTATGAGGGTACATGGACACACTCTCCCCCTCTCGTTGTTATGCATCTCCTAGATAGGTCTTGCGTGAGCGTAGGAATTTTTTTGAAATTGCATGCTACATTTCCCAACATCTCATGAGTTTAATTTTTCTAAGTTTAGTAGAAAACCTCAAAAAAAAAAAGAATTGCCTAGTAAGGATGGAATTATTGGTCTTGCTTCTATTGTTGTACCTCCTAGTGATCCTTTAGAACAATATCTGCTAGACCATGAAAATGGTTTGCATCTGCATGAAAGAAATGAAATAGATAAAAATTTATTTGATTAACGTCATCTGCTTAAACACAATTTGCCTATTGAAACTCTAGGAGGTCCTCCTACACCTAAAGGTGATCCTGTGTTTGAGTTAAAATAGTTAGCTGGCCCTTTGAGATATGCTTTTATCGATGAGAAAAAGATTTATCCTATTATTATTAGTGCTAACCTTTCAGAACATGAAGAAGAAAGATTATTGAAAGTTCTAAGGAAGCACCGAGCTGCTATTGGATATACTCTTGATGATCTTAAGGGCATCAGTCCCACTCTATGTCAGCACAAGATTAATATGGAACCTAATGCTAAACTCGCTGTTGATCACCAACGTTGGTTAAATCCGAAGATGAAAGAAGTGGTAAGAACAGAAATATTAAAACTTCTGGAAGCAGGTGTAATCTATCCTATAGCTGATAGTAGATGGGTAAGTCCTGTCCATTGTGTCCCTAAGAAATGAGGTATTACTGTTGTTCCTAATGATAAGAATGAACTTATTCCACAAAGAATTGTTATAGGCTATAAAATGGTAATTGATTTTAGAAAATTAAACAAAGCAACCAGAAAAGATCATTACCCTCTCCCTTTTATAGATCAAATGCTAGAAAGATTATCTAAGCACACACATTTTTGCTTCCTTGATGGATATTCTGTTTTTCCACAAATACCCGTTTCTCAACCTGATCAAGAAAAGACCACTTTTACTTGTCCTTTTGGAACTTATGCTTATAGACGTATGCCTTTTGGTTTATGCAATGCACCTGCTACCTTTCAAAGATGTATGACTGCTATATTCTCTGACTTTTGTGAAAAGATTGTTGAGGTTTTAATGGATGACTTTTCTGTTTATGGGAAGTCTTTTGATGATTGTTTAAGCAATCTTGATCGAGTTTTGCAGAGATGTGAGCAAACCAATCTTGTCTTGAATTGGGAGAAGTGCCACTTTACGGTTAACGAAGGTATTGTTTTGGGCCATAAATTTCTGAAAGAGGTATTGAGGTGGACAAAGCTAAGGTTGATGCAACTGACAAAATGCCATGTCCTAAAGATATCAAAGGTATTCGTAGTTTCCTTGGTCATGCTGGTTTCTATAGGAGATTTATCAAAGACTTTCCTAAAATTTTGAGGCCTCTTACGAATCTTTTGCAAAAGGATATTCCTTTTGTTTTTTATGATGATTATTTAGAATCCTTCGAAACAATCAAGAAATCCTTAATTTCTGCACCTATTGTTCAACCACCTGATTGGAACTTGCCTTTCAAAATTATGTGTGATGCTAGTGATTATGCTGTTGGTGCTGTTCTAGGACAAAGAGTTGATAAGAAACTGAATGTTATTCACTGCGCAAGTTAAACTCTAGAAAGTGCACAAAGAAATTATGCTACTACTGAAAAAGAATTTCTAGTAGTGGTGTTTGCTTGTGATAAATTTAGATCCTATATTGTAGATTCAAAAGTAATTGTTCACACTGATCATGCTGCAATAAAGCACCTTATGGAAAAGAAAGATGCCAACCTAGGCTTATTTGATGGGTTCTCTTGCTACAAGAATTTGATTTGCATATCACTGATAGAAAAGGAGCGGAGAATGGGGGAGTCCTAGATTAAGGGGTCCTCGGACGTCCGGCCTACTGGACGTGGGCCGGACTGATGGGCCATGTAGATACAAGACAGAAGACTCTCTCCCGTGTCCGGATAGGACTCTCTTTGGTGTGGATGGCAAGCTTGGTGTTCGGATATGAAGATTCCTTTCTCTGTAACCGACTTTGTACAACCCTAGCCCCCTCCGGTATCTATATAAACTGGAGGGTTTAGTTCATAGGGACGATCATAATCATACAGGCTAGACTTCTGGGGTTTTAGCCATTACGATCTCGTGGTAGATCAACTCTTGTAATACTCATGTTCATCAAGATCAATCAAGCAGGAAGTAGGGTATTACCTCCATAGAGAGGGCCCGAACCTGGGTAAACATCGTGTCCCCTGTCTCCTGTTACCATCAACCTTAGACGCGCAGTTCGGGACCCCCTACCCGAGATCCGCCGGTTCTGACACCGACATTGGTGCTTTCATTGAGAGTTCCGCGGCGTCATCTTCAAGAGGTTCGATGGCTCCGTCAATCATCTACGACAACGCTGTCCAGGGGGAAGTTTTTCTCCCCAGCCAGATCTTTGTGTTCGGCGGCTTCGCACTGCGGGCCAACTCGCTTGGCCATCTAGAGCAGATCGACAGCTACGCCCCAGGTCACCGGATTAGTTTTGGAAACCTGGACTATGTCGCTGACGTCCGGGGAGACTTGATCTTCCAAGAATTCGCGACTCCAACTCCCGCTCTGGCCTTAGAGCCGGAGTGTGTCGCCATGTCCGAAGACGGGCTTCTCGAGCTCGCCGGACTGTCTGCGGCCACCATACACAGTACGGGAGAGCCGGTTGAAGTAGCGTCGCTGGCAACCATCACGAAGCCAGACCCTTCTCCAGACACTGGCTCCGAACCCTCGGAGTCAGCACTGTGTGAGTCCGGCCGGGGAGTATCCCTCCCGCCATTCTCCGCGGACTCTCTTCTCTCTGAACAAACCTCGCCTTTAAGCGAGGCTCTGGACTTAATGTGATCCCTTGTCATTATAGAGGAGCAATGTCCGAACTATGCCCAACCCGGACTAGGGGCTGAGAGCAGGGAAGTTTTCCTCCCACCCACCACCCACCTTATAGCCACGGTCGAGGACTTAACCGACAGTCTCAATTACGACTGCAAAGACATCGATGGTATGGACGACGACGCCGGAGAGGAGCAGGCACAAAGCCCACCGCATACCGGGCGTTGGGCGGCCACCTCCACGTACGATATATATATGTGGTGGATACATCCAAAGACGATGGCGAGGACGGCGGTAGGGATCCGGTTAAGGACAATAATGCTGATAAACCACCGAAGCAGCGGCATCAGCGGCGTCGTTCAAAATCACGCCATGACAAAGAAAGCAATACCGGCACCGGAGAAAAAATACTCCAGAGAACGCCGAAGACTCAGACGCCCTCATCGAACCAGCTTCCGAACCGGAAGATAGGGAGGAAGGGCAGAGTAACCCCAATGAGCCAGTTGGGAACGACGACTCAGAGGACAACAGTTATATGCCACCCTCCGAAGACGAAATAAGCCTCGGCAACGAAGACTTCATCATGCCAGAAGAACCCCTCGAGCAAGAACGCTTTAAGCAACAACTCGTCACAACAGCAAGGAGCCTGAAAAGGAAGCAGCAACGGCTTCAAGCCGAACAGGATACACTCAACGACAGATGGACTCAGGTCCTAGCAGCCGAGGAATACGGCCTTGAGCGCCCCATAAAAAGCTATCTGAAGCGCAAATTGCTACCTCAATTCGATGATGAGGCACTTGAGCCCGTACCATCAGCGCGTAAGGTGGCTGATCGACCACCACGTGGCCGGGACAAAGCGGCACCTCAAGCCGAACACCAGCCCGCACTACCTCGCCGTAAAGGCAGAGATAAAATAGCTTGGGGTTATACATATGACCTACGGCAGGACCTGGACAGTAGAGCAGGTCGGACCAGATCGATCTACGGATCGCGGGGGCGTGCGCCGACGCGCGACAACGGCCACCTAGCCGAACGCGACAAACATAACCACGCCCGAGCCGAAAATCGCAGACGAACTCCATCCGAGCTACGCCGCGACTTGGCCCGATATAGAGGCGCCACACACCTCATGAATATCGAATCATACGATGGAACAACAGATCCCGCGGTATGGATTGAAGATTTTCTTCTCCATATCCACATGGCCCACGGTGATGATCTCCACGCCATCAAATACCTCCCACTAAAACTAAAGGGACCAGCGCGGCACTGGCTAAACTGCCTTCCAGAGAACTCCATTGGCAGCTAGGAGGACCTGGAAGACGTCTGCCGCGATAACTTCCAAGGTACATATGTCCGGCCACCAGACGTCGATGACCTAAGTCACATCATCCAGCAGCCCGGAGAGTCAGCCAGGAAGCTCTGGACTAGGTTCTTAATTAAAAAGAACCAAAGTGTCGATTGTCCGGACGCCGAAGCCCTCGTGGCTTTCAAACACAGCGTCCAGGATGAGTGGCTCGCCCGCCACCTCGGCCAAGAAAAACCAGAATCCATGGCAGCCCTTACCGCTCTAATGACCCGCTTTTGCACGGGGGAAGACAGCTGGCTCGCTCGTAGAAGCAACACGACCAGTGATCCGGGCACCTCCGAAGTTCGAGACGGCAACGGCAAGCCATGACGCACTAAACACAAGCGTCGAAATGGTAACGAAAAAACGCAAGACACGGCGGTGAACGCCGGATTCAGCGGCTCCAAATCCGGTCAACGGAAAAAGCCATTCAAGGCAAACAAAGAAGGACCATCCAATTTAGACAAGATACTGGATTGGCCCTGCCAGATTCATGGCACCCCCGATAAACCAACCAATCATACCAACAGAAGTTGTTGGGTTTTCAAACAAGCCGGCAAGCTTAATACCGAACACAAGGGGAAGGGGCCGTCCAGTGACAGCGATGACGAAGAGACTCGCCAACCGGACACCGGGGGTCAGAAGCAATTTCCCCCTCCCCCCGAAGTAAAAACAGTAAACATGGTATACATGATGCACACCCCTATAGGGGAGCGCAAGCGCGCACTACGGGATGCCTACACCATAGAGCCGGTCGCCCCAAAATTTAATCAATGGGCGGCCTGCCCGATCACTTTTGCTCGCAAGGACCACCTAGTCAGTATCCGTCACACAGGTTCAGCAGCTCTGGTCCTCGACCCAATTATCGATGGGTTCCATCTCACGAAAGTCCTTATGGACGGCAGTAGTAGCCTTAATCTACTCTACCAAAACACTGTCCGCAGAATGGGCATTGATCCTTCAAGAATCAAGCCCACCACAACTATCCTCAAGGGAGCAGTACCCAGCGTAGAAGCTCACTGCACGGGCTCCATCACATTGGAAGTCGTGTTCGGTTTGCCAAACAACTTCCGAAGCGAAGGCTTGACCTTCGATATTGTCCCGTTCCGCAGTAGCTACCATGCACTTCTGGGGCGTACCGCTTTGGCTCATTTTAATGCGGTCCCACACTATGCCTATGCAAAACTTAAGATGCCCAGCCCACGCGGCGTCATAACGATAAATGGAAATACAGAACGCTCCCTCCAAACAGAGGAGCATACTACGGCTACTACAGCCGAAGTACAAAGCGGCCTCAACAAGCCGCGTATCTCATCGGCCATCAAGCCGCCGGTCTTTATTAAACAGGGCCGATCAATCTGAGAGATGGGTTAGCAGTTCGGCCTCCGTCGTTCGCCTCATATACCTGAGAAGTTTGTACCGCGCATACATAATTATGCACTTAAAATACCCTGGTCATCGGCGGAGGCACAATACGGACAGGCCTACAATGCGGTTTGCACTACCATAGCCTTTTTCCTTTTTTCTAACTATTTTTTTATCTTTTACCACAGGTGACTCAAAGGCTGATCATCTCACGGACTCTTTCGGAGTTCGCCTCGTACACTTACCCAAAGGCTATTCCTATTAAGGAGTCCTTTCACCGAGGCAAGGCGGCGCAGACGTGCGACAGGAGGTCCAAATAATTTTTTGTAGACCGCACTCTTTATTCCGAGCCTGTAAAGTGCCTTTTCCCTCAGCCTTCGACCCCCGGCATGTCAAATAGCCTGGGTAGTGGCATTATTATCTGTAAGATTGCGATAGACATATCAATCGGATTCCAGTGAACATAATCCGTATTCAGTATTCGCTTTTTCTAAAGAACTAAATTTTTCTTCTTCGGTTGTTTCATGCTTGCACCTCGGCAAAAATTGCCAGGGGATCGATATAGCAACATATGAGTTGCCGACAAGTCCGAACAGCTTTACAGCATACTTCGGCGTCATGAGTTTGGCCTTATATGCATCAGCTCCGAATCATGTCTTTGGTCAATAGTTGGGTTGCCCGGCTCCTATGCTTACTACCTTACGTTCCGTCCCATCGGCTAAGGTAGTAAAGGGAGAACTACTGCGATTGTGTTTCCGGTTCATCTGGTCAAGCACCTCAGTAGAGAAAGCCGAAAACTGACTGTCATGATGCAGCGAGAGCTGGTCAACCACTCGATGACTTATCAGAATCTCTCGCGATTCCTTCCGTACTAAACGAAGGACCGTTCTTCTGGTCACCTATGTAACGCACCGTATCCGGATAACTGCGTACATACCAGGGGCTATATCGTAGACCCACCGTCAAACTCCTATGGCTAAGTGAAAGTGTTAAAGCCCTATAGTCCGATTGCCTAGTTCGCTACATTGACACCTCCTTCACAGACCAAGACGTTGGGTCAAGAGTGATCAAGTGCTTTTTCCGAACACCCCCGTATTATATGCGAGGGGGCCAAAGCCGACGACTGGTAAACTTTCAGATTATATACCAAAAAAAACGGCCGCACAGGAGGAATCAAAAACTTTTATGCAAAGGTATAAAAACATAGCCTTAATACATCATAATATTGTTTGGGTACATTCATTCGAATATCATATCCTTTGAGCACTGACCCTCTATCAAGCGGGCGCCCTCTAGGACATCTTCGAAATAATGCTCCGGCGTGTGATTGTCCTCGCCCCCGGGTGGACTCTTCGCTGCTATATCGGTGGCCTTCATCTTCGCCCAATACGTCTTGATGCGGGCAAAGGCCATCCATGCACCTTCAATGCACGCTGATCGCTTCACGGCGTCGATACAGGGCACCACATCAACAAGTCGCTGCACCAAACCGAAATAACTATTCGGAATTGGCTCAGTCGGCCATAGCCGGACCACGACGTCCTTCATGGCAGATCCGGATATCTTGTGGAGCTCAGCCCACTGGGCCATCTGTTCGCTCAGCAACAGCGGACGCTTCGGCGCGCTGAATTGTGACCAGAAAAGCTTCTCCGTTGCTTGCCCTTCTTGCGCTTGGAAAAACTACGCCGCATGATACGTCTCCGTCGTATCTATAATTTTTGATTGTTCCATGCCAATATTATTCCACTTTCATATACTTTTGGCAACTTTTTATACTATTTTTGGGACTAACATATTGATCCAGTGCCCAGTGCCAGTTCTTGTTTGTTGCATGTTTTATGTTTCGCAGAAACCCCATATCAAACGGAATCCAAATGGGATAAAAACAGACGGAGAATATTTTTGGAATATTTGGAGAATATGGGAAGAAGAATCAATGTGAGACGGTGCCCGAGGTGGCCACGAGGCAGGGGGCGCGCTTGCCCCTTGGGCACGCCTGCCCCCCTCGTGGGCCACCCGTAAGGCGGTTGCTACTCTCCTTTGGCCGCAAGAAAGCTAATTTTAGGAGAAAAATCTGGGCGAAGGTTTCAATCCAATCGGAGTTACGGATCTCCATATATATACGAAATGGTGAAAGGGCAGAAGACGAGAATGCAGAAACAGAGAGAGACAGAGAGACAGATCCAATCTCGGAGGGGCTCTAGCCCCTCCCATGCCATGGAGACCAAGGACCAGAGGGGAAACCCTTCTCCCATCTAGGGAGGAGGTCAAGGAAGAAGAAGAAGGAGGGGGCTCTCTCTCCCTCGCTTCCGGTGGCGCTGGAGTGCCACCGGGGGCCATCAGCATCACCGCAATCTTCACCAACAACTTCACCGCCATCATCACCAACTCTTCCCCCCTCTATGCAGTGGTGTAACCCCTATTTTACCAGCTGTACTCTCTACTTAAACATGGTGCTCAATGCTATATATTATTTCCCAATGATGTATGGCTCTCCTATGATGTTTGAGTAGATCCGTTTTGTCCTATGGGTTAATTGATGATCGTGATTGGTTTGAGTTGCATGTTTTATTATTGGTGCTGTCCTATGGTGCTCTCTGTGTCGCGCAAGCATGAGGGGTCCCTGCTATAGGGTGTTGCAATACGTTCATGATTCGCTTATAGTGGGTTGCGTGAGTGACTGAAACACAAACCCGAGTAAGGGGCTTGTTGCGTATGGGATAAAGAGGACTTGATGCTTTAATGCTATGGTTGGGTTTTAACTTAATGATCTTTAGTAGTTGCGGACGCTTGCTAGAGTTCCAATCATAAGTGTATATGATCCAAATAGAGAAAGTATGTTAGCTTATGCCTCTCCCTCAAATAAAATTGCAATAATGATTACCGGTCTAGTTATCGATTGCCTAGGGACAAATAACTTTCTCGTGACAAAAAGCTCTCTACTAAAACTAATTTAGTTGTGTCTTTATCTAAACAGCCCCTAGCTTTTATTTATGCTCTCTTTATTATCTTGCAAACTTATCCAAAAACACCTACAAAGTACTTCTAGTTTCATACTTGTTCTAGGTAAAGCGAACGTTAAGAGTGTGTAGAGTTGTATCGGTGGTCGATAGAACTTGAGGGAATATTTGTTCTACCTTTAGCTCCTCGTTGGTTTCGACACTCTTACTTATCGAAAGAGGCTACAATTGATCCCCTATACTTGTGGGTTATCAAGACCTTTTCTGGCGCCGTTGCCGGGGAGCAATAGCGTGGGGTGAATATTCACGTGTGTGCTTGTTTGCTTTATCACTAAGTAATTTTTATTTGTTGTTCTTAGTTGTTCTTTATCTTTAGTTATGGATATGGAACACGAAATACCAAAAACATTAGGTGTACTTGCTACTCATGGAGATGGGGAACCTCCTAAAACCCTCGATGCTCGTTATGTGAAAGATATTATGTACTACTTTAATAATCCTGAGAAAACCCCATTCAACTATGTTATGGGAAACACGTTGGATCAACGTGAATACTTTAGGGATTATCGCTTGACTCAAAAAGGGAAACTATTATGGGATCAAATTCATATGTTGCATTGGTATGCTAGGCAACTATGCTTGAGATATGATTATACTTGTTGCTCTAGGATGAAGGCTCCACACCTTCCCTTTTCATGCAAATTTAATGATAATAAAACCTTGGCTTCTTATGCTAATGGTATATATGATTACTATGATGTGGAACAAATAGAAGAATTTGTTGCTTTTATGGGTGCTTATGAAATTGAATCTATGTTCAAAGAGTTCGAAAATCTTTATGATGCTGTTTATAGACCTGAAAATTTAGCTATCCTTAAATATTGCTATGCCAATTATGAATTCAATTCCGATATTGATGCATTTATTGAGAAAGTCTCTGCTGTCCAAGAAGAGACTAATATTTTGCAAGAGTCTATGGAAGAAGAAATTAATGAAACTGTGAGCTCATTGGATGAAAAAGATGATGAGGAGAGCGAAGAACAAAAGGAGGAAGAGCGGATTAGCTACCCATGCCCACCTTCTAATGAGAGTAACTCTTCAACTCATACATTGTTTAATTTCCCTTCGTGCTTACCGAAGGATGATTGCTATGATGACTATTATGATCCCGTTGATTCTCTTGAAATATCCCTTTTTGATGATGCTTGCTATGCTTGTGGCCAAGATGCCAATATGAATTATGCTTATGGAGATGAACTTGCTATAGTTCCTTATGTTAAACATGAAATTGTTGCTATTGCACCCACGCATGATAGTCCTATTATCTTTTTGAATTCTCCCGACTACACTATATCGGAGAAGTTTGCACTTATTAAGGATTATATTAATGGGTTGCCTTTTACCCTTGCACATGATGATTTTGATGAATATAATATGCATGTGCTTGCTGCTCCTACTTTCAATTATTATGAGAGAGGAACTATATCTCCACCTCTCTATGTTTCCAACATGGTAAAATTGCAAGAAACCGTTTATACTATGCATTGGCCTTTACTATGTGTGCATGAATTGTTCTTTTATGACATGCCCATGCATAGGAAGAGAGTTAGACTTCGTCATTGCTTGATATATGTTGCTTTGTGCTCACTAATAAATGCCAAATCATTGCTAATTAAAATTGGCTTTGATATACCTTGGGATCCGGGTGGATTCACTACTTGAGCACTATATGCCTAGCTTAATGGCTTTAAAGAAAGCGCTGCCAGGGAGACAACCCGGAAGCTTTAGAGAGTCATTTATTTCTGTTGAGTGCTTTCATATAGTTTAAAAACAACAAAAATAAAGAGGGGAACCCAAAACTTTTTCAAAAAGAAAAGCGAAAGTGAGAAAGACGAGCATTGTTGAAGTGGGAGCTAGCCTTGAACTTTGTTCATGCTCACGGAAACTTTGTGAATCTTAATTACAGAAACTTTTCAATAAAAATAATTATACCCTTGTACAATTCCATTGTATTATAAAAATAATGTGCCAAGGTTTGCCTTTAGGATGTTTACAATGCTTGTTGGTTTGTACGGTGCAGGACAGAAACTTTGGTTGTAGTGCGCGATTTTTCATTTTTTTACTGTAACGTCAAACAGTTCTGAAACTTTTTGCACTGTCGTTCTATACAAATTTTTTATTTTTCCTAATTTTGGCAGAATTGTTGAAGTACCAAAAGTATGGTTAATGTTCAGATTGCTACAGACTATTCTGTTTTAGACAGATTCTGTTTTTGATGCATAGTTTGCTTGTTTTGATGAAACTATCAAATTATATCAGTGGATTAAGCCATGGAAAAGTTGTATTACAGTAGCTACAATGCAAAAACAAAATAGGTTTGCAACAGTACTTAGAGTAGTGATTTGCTTTATTGTACTAACGGATCTTACCGAGTTTTCTGTTGAAGTTTTGTGTGGATGAAGTGTTCGATGATCGAGAAGGTCTCGATGTGAGGAGAAGAAGGAGAGGCAAGAGCTCAAGCTTGGGGATTCCCAAGTCACCCCAAGTAAATATTCAAGGAGACTCAAGCATCTAAGCTTGGGGATGCCCCGGAAGGCATCCCCTCTTTCTTCAACAAGTATCGGTATGTTTTCAGATTCGTTTTGTTCATGCGATATGTGCAAATCTTGGAGCGTCTTTTGCATTTAGTTTTCATTCTTATTTTATGCACCATGCTGGTATGAGATAGTCCTTGGTTGATTTATAGAATGCTCATTGCACTTCACTTATATCTTTTGAGTATGGCTTCATAGAATGCATCATGTGCTTCACTTATATCATCTGAAGTTTGGATTGCCTGTTTCTCTTCACATAGAAAACCGCCATTTGTAGAATGCTCTTTTGCTTCACTTATATTTGTTAGAGTGTGGGCATATATTTTGTAGAAAGAATTAAACTCTCTTGCTTCACTTATATCTATTTAGAGAGATGACAGGAACTGGTCATTCACATGGTTAGTCATAAAATCCTACATAAAACTTGTAGATCACTGAATATGATATGTTTGATTCCTTGCAATAGTTTTGCGATATAAAGATGGTGATATTAGAGTCATGCTAGTGGGTAGTTGTGGATTAGTAGAAATACTTGTGTTGAGGTTTGTGATTCCCGTAGCATGCACGTATGGTGAACCGTTATGTGATGAAGTCGGAGCATGATTTATTTATTGATTGTCTTCCTTATGAGTGGCGGTCGGGGACGAGCGATGGTCTTTTCCTACCAATCTATCCCCCAGGAGCATGCGCGTAGTACTTTGTTTCGATAGCTAATAGACTTTTGCAATAAGTATGTGAGTTCTTTATGACTAACGTTGAGTCCATGGATTATACGCACTCTCACCCTTCCATCATTGCTAGCCTCTTTGGTACCGTGCATTACCCTTTCTCACCTCGAGAGTTGGTGCAAACTTCGCCGGTGCATCCAAACCCTGTGACATGATACGCTCTGTCACACATAAGCCTCCTTATATCTTCCTCAAAACAGCCACCATACCTACCTATTATGGCATTTCCATAGCCATTCCGAGATATATTGCCATGCAACTTCCATCATCATCATATACATGACTTGAGCATTTATTGTCATATTGCTTTGCATGATCGTAAGATAGCTAGCATGATATTTTCATGGCTTGTCTGTTTTTTGATGTCATTGCTACGCTAGATCATTGCACATCCCGGTACACCACCGGAGGCATTCATATAGAGTCATATCTTTGTTCTAGATATCGAGTTGTAATATTGACTTGTAAGTAAATAAAAGTGTGATGATCATCATTATTAGAACATTGTCCCATGTGAGGTTATCAAAATAAAAGAGGCCAAAGAAGCCCAAATAAAAAAAGGGCCAAAGAAGCCCACCAAAAAAAGAGAGAAAAATAGAGAAGGGGCAATGTTACTATCCTTTTACCACACTTGTGCTTCAGAGTAGCACCATGTTCTTCATATAGAGAGTCTCTTGAGTCATCACTTTCATATACTAGTGGGAATTTTCATTATAGAACTTGGCTTGTATATTCCAATGATGGGCTTCCTCAAATGCCCGAGGTCTTCATGAGCAAGCAAGTTGGATGCACACCCACTTAGTTTCAGTTTGAGCTTTCATATACTTATAGCTCTTAGTGCATCCGTTGCATGGCAATCCCTACTCCTTGCATTGACATCAATTGATGGGCATCCCCATAGCCCATTGATTAGCCGCATCGATGTGAGACTTTCTCCTTTTTGTCTTCTCCACACAACCTCCACCATCATATTCTATTCCACCTATAGTGCTATATCCATGGCTCACGCTCATGTATTGCGTGAAAGTTGAAAAGGTTTGAAAACATCAAAAGTATGAAACAATTGCTTGGCTTGTCATCGGGGTTGTGCATGATTTGAATATTTTGTGTGGTGAAGATGGAGCATAGCCAGACCATATGATTTTGTAGGGATAACTTTCTTTGGCCATGTTATTTTGAAAAGACATGATTGCTTTATTAGTAGGCTTGAAGTATTATTGTTTTTATGTCAAATGATAGACTATTGCTTTGAATCACTCGTGTCTTAATATTCATGCCATGATTAGATTACATGATCAAGATTATGCTAGGTAGCATTCCACATCAAAAATTATCTTTTTTTTATCATTTACCTACTTGAGGACGAGCAGGAATTAAGCTTGGGGATGCTGATACGTCTCCGTCGTATCTATAATTTTTGATTGTTCCATGCCAATATTATTCCACTTTCATATACTTTTGGCAACTTTTTATACTATTTTTGGGACTAACATATTGATCCAGTGCCCAGTGACAGTTCATGTTTGTTGCATGTTTTATGTTTCGCAGAAACCCACATTTGATTAAGCGGGGCATACTTCGGATCGCCGAATTTAGTCTGTAACAGAAAGGGCTTACCGGCCGCTATTTCCCCAGCTTGCCGGATCTCCTCGCGAGCCGCTCTAGACTCAGACCATGCTTCTCTCGCATCTTGTAAGGCCTTTTTGAGTTCGGCTACTTTTGCCTTGTTCTCCTCCTCGAATATTTGGCATTTGCCAGGGGCATCCTTTAGCTTGCGCGCCATGGTAGACATTCTCTCCTCGCACTGGCACCGAGCAGCCTGTTCGGCCTTTAACTCATTAGTTGCCTTCTTGGCAGCCACATTACTCATCCTGGCTTGCTCCTTGGATCGGGCAAGCTCAGCCCGAAGGGTCTCAACCGCGGCAGCACTATCTATAGTAATGCATGTCTCAGTATGTAACTCTCAGCTTCGTGCTCATGTTATTATACATACATATACCGACTGCCCCAAAACATACCTTGCGCCTCGTCGAGCCGCCTGTTAATAAGGGTGATGTCGTCATCCGCCACATCAAGTTTTTGCTTCAGACCTGCAACCTCTATACTGTAGGCAGTCGCCATGGATGTAACAACCTGTGTTCCGATTAATTAGATTATTTCCTAGGCATGTCTTTTTCGATCCTCTGATTGCCTCCCTTTGGACGCCAACCAGAGTCTCAGGGGCTACTATCTATACACAGGTGCATTTTGCGTGTAAGAGCACAATTGAAAATATTACATTACGTACCTCGATACCTCTTAGCGGGCCCATGAAGGCTTCATTTAATCCGCTTTTCGCGGACAGAACCTCTCAACTACCGTACCCATTAAGGTATGATGTTCCTCTGAGACGGACGCATGTTGCAGCATGTCCATCAATGTATCCGGCGCCTCCGGATTCCCGGAAGCGGCTGCAGGAGTACGGACTCCCTTTGAAGGGATATGCTTACTCGACCCTAGAATCGTCTCTGGCTGTAAACTGGCTAGTCCGGAGCCTTTACTGTTGGTCCCTGTTGGGGCCGCATACCCCGATCCTTGGGCGACCGAAGTTTCACCTTCGGGCGTTGCCTTCATTGTCCCCCGCACCACTTGCTGATCGGGAGAGGTCCTCCGGGACGACACTTCAAAGTCGTTCGCTCTATTGGGCGAGGAGGCCTGTGGAGGCGTCTCGCTTTCCATCATCTTCGAAAGCAGATCCCCCGAGGAGGAGGACTGTTGAGGAAGACTGCGCGCCGGACTGCGGATGTATATTAGATGTTACCCTTGTAACATGAAAGGAACGTGATATGTTTAGGACACCCTTGTTCACTTACGATTCGGCTAAAGGCTTGTTCTTACAGAGGAACTGCACGACAACTCCGTCTTCCGAACCTGAACCGCCTGAAAGGGGCATCTTCCCTCGCTTGGGAGCCTTTACCTCCAAATCTTCGAAGGCGCTTCTTTTCTTCCCATGGGGAGAAGGGATGTCAGCTTCTCCTTTTCTCTCGTCTTCGGAAGAGGGAGTCCTAATCTCCCCAGACATAGTGCTTGGTGTACCTTCAGAATGGAGGCCGCCTTTGGCCTTCCTGCTCTCCTCCTTGTCCTCTTTCACTGGCACTTGGTATGGTGCCGGAGCCAGCATCCTTGTTAGCACAGGATCAGCTGAGTCTTCGGGAAGAGGGGCCGAACACCTAATTCGCTCCACCTTCTTTATCCAGCCCTGGAAGAAGATGGTTTTCTCAGTATCTTATTACGGGATATTTAACTAAGCTGTGTTCAGGAGTCGAGTGCTTACCGAGGTATCCAGATGGTTGCAGTCGAGGCCGATGTCCTCGGTGGTATCCGGCCACTGTTTTCGTGTCCCGAAAATAACTTCCACATTCCTCTGTTCGTCGTGCCGAAGAAGTGTTGAAGGGTTCATGGTCCTTCCGGATTGAACTCCCACATGCGGAGGGTCCGTCGCTGGCACGGCAGGACCCGGCGGACTAGCATTACTTGAATCATGTTGATGAGACCGGTGTCCTTCTCAAGGAGATTCCGGATGCGGCTCTGTAGAGTCTGCACTTCGTCAATTGATCCCCAGTCCAACCCCTTATTGATCCATGATGTGAGCTGTATTGGAGGGCCAGATCGGAACGCAGGTGTAGCTGCCCACTTGGTACCACGGGGTTCAGTGATGTAAAACCACTCCCGCTGCCATAAGTTGGAGGATTCCATGAAAGAGCCTTTTGGCCAAAGAGTGTTGGTAAGCTTGCTCATCGTGGCACCACCACACTCCGCTTGCTTCCCCTCGATCGCCTTCGGCTTCACATTAAAGGTCTTGAGACATAAGCCGAAGTGTGGGGGAATACGGAGAAAGGCCTCGCACATGACGATGAACGCCGAGATGTGAAGAAAAGAGTCCGGGGCTAGATCGTGAAAATCTAGCCCGTAATAGAACATGAGCCCACGGACGAAGGGATGGAGAGTGAACCCTACCCCCGGAGGAAGTGGGAGATAAATACGACCCTCTTGCCGGATCTGGGGGTAGGAATAACCTGCCCTTTAGAAGGGAGCCTGTGGAGGATTTCTGCGGTCAGGTATCTTGCCGCTAGGAGCTTCGCAATATCCTCCGTTGTGACAGAACGGGCCACCCACCGGCCTTGAGGGCTGGGTCCGGACATGACTAGGAGGCTCGTAGCAATTAAGTTGAAACCTGGGTGATGGAACTCGAGGTTGGAAAGGTTGAGGAAGAGGCAGACGTAGAGGAGAAAGACGGGTCTGTGCCCCTTTATAAAGGCGGTGAATATCAAACGCCTCCTCATGGGCCTTAAAACTTGCCTATTCCCAAGGAATCATGCCGACGAGACGGTTGGATTACCCACGCCCGTATTGATGAGAATCCCGTAATAATGGGACACGATCTCTTCTCTGACAAGACGTGCCAATGAAACCGCATCTCAAAACGTGGAGCGGCAGGCCGAAAAATGGTTCGAAATCATGACCGGGTAGTAGCGTGGCGTCACGCTACGAAAGTTGTCACTGGATTGGACTCGTGAGATATTATACTCTCTGCGGTTGTGTGTGGTACTTGTTTTGCAGAGCCAGACACGTTCTTTGTGTTCGAACGCTATTTTGGAGTATTCGGAGGAGGAACCCGCCTTACAATGCCGAAGACAATCTGCGCGCCAGACACCTCGTCATTGAAGCCTGGTTCAGGGGCTACTGAGGGAGTCCTGGATTAAGGGGTCCTCGGACGTCTGACCTGCTGGACATGGGCCAGACTGATGGGCCGTGAAGATACAAGACACAAGACTCTCTCCTGTGTCCGGATGGGACTCTCTTTGGCGTGGATGGCAAGCTTAGCATTCAGATATGAAGATTCCTTTCTCTATAACCGACTTTGTACAACCCTAGTCCCCTCCGATATCTATATAAACCGGAGGGTTTAGTTCATAGGGACAATCATAAT
This sequence comes from Triticum aestivum, assembly GCF_018294505.1. Classification (NCBI taxonomy): domain Eukaryota; kingdom Viridiplantae; phylum Streptophyta; class Magnoliopsida; order Poales; family Poaceae; genus Triticum; species Triticum aestivum. Next base: position 101,036,317 of record NC_057805.1, read on the forward strand.
CATACAGGCTAGACTTCTAGGGTTTTAGCCATTACGATCTCGTGGTAGATCAACTCTTGTAATACTCATATTCATCAAGATCAATCAAGCAGGAAGTAGGGTATTACCTCCATAGAGAGGGCCTGAACCTGGGTAAACATCGTGTCCCCTGTCTCTTATTACCATCGACCTTAGACGCGCAGTTTGGGACCCCCTACCCGAGATCCGCCGGTTTTGACACCGACAGAGAACCCTGTGGCTGATAACTTGTCTAGGCTTGAAAATATTCTTGATGACCCACAACCTATTAATGATAGCTTTCCTGATGAGCAATTATCTGCAATAAATGTTTCTAATAGTACACCTTGGTATGCTGACTATGCCAACTATATTGTTGCTAAATACATACCCCCTAGCTTTACATACCAACAAAAGAAATAATTCTTCTATGATTTAAGACACTACTTTTGGGATGACACACATCTTTATAAAGAAGGAGTAGATGGTATTATTAGACGTTGTGTACCTGAGCATGAACAGGGACAAATCCTACGGAAATGTCACTCCGAATCTTATGGAGGACATCATGCGGGAGACAAAACTGCTCACAAGGTATTGGAATCTGGGTTTTATTGGCCTACTTTCTTCAAGGATGCTCGTAAGTTCGTCTTATCTTGTGATGAATGTCAAAGAATAGGTAATATCGGTAAGTGTCAAGAAATGCCTATGAATTATTCACTTCCTGTTGAACCATTTTATGTTTGGGGATTTGATAACATGGGACCTTTTCCTTCCTCTAATGGGTATACTCATATTTTGGTTGCTGTTGATTATGTTACTAAGTGGGTAGAAGCTATTCCAACTAGTAGTGTTGATCACAACACCTCTATTAACATGCTTAAAGAAGTTATTTTCCCAAGGTTTGGAGTCCCTAGATATTTAATGACAGATGGTGGTTCACACTTTATTCATGGCACTTTCCGTAAAATGCTTGCCAAGTATGATGATAACCATAGAATTGCATCACCATATCATCCTCAGTCTAGTGGTCAAGTTGAACTTAGCAATAGAGAAAAAAATTAATTTTACAAAAGACTGTCAATAGGTCCCGGAAGAATTGGTCTAAGAAATTAAATGATGCACTTTGGGCTTATAGAACAACATATAAAAATCCTATGGGTATGTCTCCTTATAAAATGGTTTATGGAAAAGCTTGTCATTTGCCTCTTGAGTTAGAACATAATGCTTATTGGGCAATTTAAGAACTCAACTATGATTTCAAACTTGCTGGTGAGAAGAGGTTATTTGATATTAGCTCATTAGATGAATGGAGAACCCAAGCTTATGAAAATGCCAAGTTGTTTAAAGAAAAAGATAAAAGATGGCAATCCAAACTATGACACCGGAAGAACACATAAAAGAAACCTTCTGAACACTCTAGAATCGTGAAAAAGAGGAGGTACGTGATACGGTAAGTAAACGGACTCCAAAAAATATGCAAAAAGCCAAGCGCGCCCAGGTGGGTCGGGTACCTTCTGGACTCTGTTTTTCTTCCGTTTGCTTGTTTCCTAAGATGAAAAATATTTATATACCCCCCGAACCTATTGACCATCGCATCGTGGAGAAATTTTCTGTTTTCTTTTCTCGCCGTTTTCCTGACAGATCTGAAAATATGTCATCCCAAGACTCGGAGAGTGAGAGCTGTGTTGGTGATTATATCGCAAGCCCTAAGGTTTATGGGGATGTGGAGCACTATAGCTGGACTTCGGAGGAAGAAGAGGACTATGATCCTAAAAGGGAGGAGGAGACGAGCTCAGACGAGGATGAAGCCCCATTGCCTCAACCTGGGGACATGCACGTTGAATTTAAGAAGTCGAGTCTCCCCAACAAAGCAAAGAAGCCTAAGATCCAGTTTCTCCCCTTTCGTCTTTTGTAGGAAAACAAGAAAAATTTATGCAAAAAGGTATTGGAGCTTGAGCAGGAGATCAGTGAATTGAAGGAGGAGAATTCCATCCTCAAGCGTAAGCTAAGGAAGAAAGACAAACCCTCTACATCATCACCACCACCTCCTTCTTCATCACCAAAAGAACATTGAGTATCGGGTATGGGCACTCCCCTTGGCTTGCACCAAGCTTGGGGGAGGTGCCCCGGTATCCTATCACCTCCACTATCTTTTGCCTTTATTTACCTTAGTTTGATCCATAGTTATCTTTTGATTTAGATGAATAAAAGTTTAGTTTGATCCTTTCTTTTTGAGAGTTTGCTTAGTGATATATCTTTGTAGTCGTATGCGAGATATATAATAAAGTTTAGTTGGAGTTTTGTTTTCTTTACTTTCATGTTCAATAAAAAAGAAAGGAAATAAATGAAAAAGATCATATGCTAATCTTATGGTAAGTAATGACATCACATAACGAAAAGTATAAGTGGAAAATTTTACTGGAGATTAACAAACATAGCATTGGTAAACGATGCAATTCATGAAAGAATTAATAAGGGAAGAGAAGATTCACATGCAAATACACTATCTTGGAAATCTTTTGTGATTGTGAGCCCCCATCGAAATATTATGTGCCAAAATTGTTGACGTTGGACAAGCAAGACAACGTAATGATTTATGTTTGTTCATATTCACATATAAGTTATAATGTCATAGATCCTTCAACATGTGGTTCTTGCCCCCCATCTTTGCTAGCCAAAAATTCCGCACCAAGTAGAGATACACTTGTGCATCCAAAAACCCTTAAACCCAAATCTTATTTTCAAGAGTCCACCATACCTACCTAAGGATTGAGTAAGATCCTTCAAGTAAGTTGTCATTGGTGCAATAAGGCAATAAAAATTTCTTCTAAAAGTGTTAGATCATTTAGTGTAAGAGAAAATTGAGCGTTGTACGAACTTGTGATGGCAAAGAGTAAAAGCGACATAATGCATAATAAAGGTTGCTTTCATAAGGGGCAATATAACGTGACGTTCTTTTGCACTAAGGGATTGAGTATACAAAGAAAAAGTGCATGGCAACCTCTGCTTCCCTCTGCGAAGGGCCTATCCTTTACTTCTATGTATTTACTTTCATGCAAGAGTCAAAGCTTTTCTTTCTATTCCTTTTTATTTTTCTCTTTTGGCAAGCATCATGTGGTGAGGAAAGATGTAGGCACATATATCCAGTTTGATATGGGTAGCATGATTTATTATTGTTGACATCACCCTTGAGGTGAATACGCTGGGAGGCGAAATTATAAGCCCCTATATTTCTATGTGTCCGGTTGAAACGTTTTGCTCATGTGTATGTGGTGAGTGTTAACAATCATAGAAGACTATATGATGGTTGAGTATGTGGACTTGCCTAAAGGCTCCGATACGTGACGCTTCCTGAAAAGATGATGAATTGTAGTTGCAAAGTTGACTGAGAACATAGTTTGTTAGTTTCCAATAGAGTCTATGCTTTATACTTTGATGTTGTGATGAATTGTTACTTATCCATAAGAAGTGTATGATAAAAGTTTTATGTTAAAGTTTGTTGTTGTTATAATAATTTGCATGATGCTTCTATGTCCGTATTTCGTTTTTATCGACACCTCTCTCTCTCTAAGCATGTGGACATGTTATTCAATTTCGGTTTTTGCTTGAGGACAAGCGAGGTCTAAGCTTGGGGGAGTTGATACGTCCATTTTGCATCATGTTTACCTACTGTTATTTATAATGTTTTCATGCATAATAATGCTTTTTGGAGTAATTCTAATGCCTTTTCTCTCATAATATGCAAGGTTCACACAAAGAGGGAGAATTCCGGCAGCTAGAAATTTGGACCTGAAAAAGCTACGTCAGGCTACCAATTTTGCACAACTCCAAATGAGCTGAAACTTCACGAGGAATTTTTATGGAATAAATAAGAATTATTGGAACGAATAACTACCAGAGGGGGCCCACCATGTGAGCACAACCCACCAGGGCGAGCCAGGGAGCCCAGGCGCACCCTGGTGGGTTGTGCCCTCCTCGGCCCACCTCCGATGCCCATCTTCTGGTATATAAGTCATTTTGGCTTAGAAAAAATGAGGAGAGGACTTTAGGGACAGAGCGCCATCGTCTCGAGGTGGAACTTGGGTAGGAGCACTTTTGCCCTCGGGCGGAGCGATTCCGCCAGGTGAACTTCCCTCCCGGAGGGGGAAATCATCGTCATCATCATCACCAACAACCCTCTCATCTTGGGGAGGCCAATCTTCGTCAACATCTTCACCAGCACCATCTCCTCTCAAACCCTAGTTCATCTCTTGTGTTCAATCTTTGTACCGGAACCTCAGATTGGTACCTGTGGGTGACTAGTAGTGTTGATTACATCTTGTAGTTGATAAATATATGGTTTATTTGGTGGAAGATTATATGTTCAGATCCATTATGCTATTTAATACCCCTCTGATCATGAACATGTTTATCACTTGTGATGAGTTACTTTTGTTCTTGAGGTCACGGGAGAAATCATGTTGCAAGTAATCATGTGAACTTGATATGTGTTTGATATTTTGATAATATGTATGTTGTGATTCCCTTAGTGATGTCATGTGAACGTCGACTACATGACACTTCACCATATTTGGGCCTAAGGGAATGCATTGTGGAGTAGTTATTAGATGATGGGTTGCTAGAGTGATAGAAGCTTAAACCCTAGTTTATGCGCTACTTCGTAAGGGACCGATTTAGATCCAAAAAGTTTAGTGCTATGGTTAGATTCTATCTTAATACTTTTCTCATAGTTGCGGATGCTTGCGAGGGGATTAATCATAAGTAGAAGGTTCGTTCAAGTAAGAACAACACCTAAGCACCGATCCACCCACATATCAAATTATAAAAGTAGTGAACACAAATCAAGCCAACATGGTGAAAGTGACTAGATAAAATTCCCGTGTGCCCTCAAGAACACTTTGCTTATTATAAGAAACCGTTTTTGCCTGCCTTTTGCCACAAAAGGATTGGGCTATCTTGCTGCATATTATTTGCCGTTACCGTTACGTGCTCGTTACAAATTATCCTGCTACCAAATTATCTGTTACTTACAATTTCGGTGCTTGCAGACATTACCTTGCTGAAAACCACTTGTCATTTCCTTCTGCTCCTCATTGGGTTCGACACTCTTACTTATCGAAAGGACTACAATTGACCCCCTATAATCGTGGGTCATCATGGTGCAACATTTACAATGTGTACGACATCAGAAGCAGTTCATGATTGTAAAGCATGTACGGTAAGGCGACAATCACAAACATTTAGTTTGGTTGCACCGTTTGTGATATTGTCTAACATCACACATGCTTTGCAAATGGCAAATGTGTTGATGGTCGCACACATTTTCTCTCCGTGAACCGTGTCAAATTATGATGTATGATGACCCACAAGTATATGGGATCAATTGTAGCCTTTTTGATAAGTAAGAGTGTCGAACCCAACAAGGAGCAGAAGGAAATGACAAGTGGTTTTCAGCAAGGTAATGTCTGCAAGTGCTGAAATTGTAAGTAACAGAGTTGTTTGATAGCAAGATAATTTGTAACAGGAAAGTAACGATAATAGTAACAAAAGTGCAGAAAGATAGGACAATCCTTTTGAGGCAAAGGACAGGCCAAAACGGTCTCTTATAATAAGCAAAGCGTTCTTGAGGGTACACGGGAATTTCATCTAGTCACTTTCATCATGTTGATTCAATTCGTGTTCGCTACTTTGATAATTTGATATGTGGGTGGACCGGTGCTTAGGTGTTGTTCTCACTTGAACAAGCCTCCTACTTATGTTAACCCCCTCACAAGCATCCTCAACTACGAGAAAAGTATTAAGAATAAATTCTAACCATAGCATTAAACTTTTGGATCCAATCGGTCCCTTACGGAATAGCGCATAAACTAGGGTTTAAGCTTCTGTCACTCTCGCAACCCATCATCTAATAACTACTCCACAATGCATTCCCTTAGGCCGAAATATGGTGAAGTGTCATGTAGTCGACGTTCACATGACACCACTAAAGGAATCACAACGTACATACTATCAAAATATTGAACACATATCAAGTTCACATGATTACTTGCAACAAGATTTCTCCCGTGACCTCAAGAACAAAAGTAACTACTCACAGATGATAATCATGCTCAAGATCAAAGGGGTATTAAATAGCATAATGGATCTGAACATATAATCTTCCACCAAATAAACTATATAGTAATCAACTACAAGATGTAATCAACACTACTGGTCACCCACAAGTACCAATCTATAGTTCCGGTACACAGATTGAACACAAGAGATGAACTAGGGTTTGAGAGGTGATGGTCCTATTGAAGATGTTGATGGAGATTGCCCTCCCCAAGATGGGAGAGTTGTTGGTGATGATGATAACGACGATTTCCCCCTCCGGGAGGGAAGTCCCCCGGCGGAATCGCTCCGCCGGAGGGCAAAAGTGCTCCAGCCCAAGTTCCGCCTCGAGACGGCGGTGCTCCGTCCTCAAAGTCCTCTCTTTATTTTTTTCTAGGTCAAAATGACTTATATGCCAGAAGATGGGCACCGGAGGTGGGCTGGGCTGAGCACAACCCACCAGGGCGCGCCTGGGGGGCCAGGCACGCCGTGGTGTCTTGTGCTCACCAGGTGGCCCCCTCTGGTGGTTATTTGCTCCAGTATTTCTTATTTATTCCATAAAAAATGCTCGTGAAGTTTCAGCTCATTTGGAGTTGTGCAGAATAGGTAGCCTGACGTAGCTTTTTCAGGTCCAGATTTCTAGCTACCGGAATTCTCCCTCTTTGTGTGTACCTTGCATATTATGAGAGAAAAGGCATTAGAATTACTCCAAAAAGCATTATTATGCATAAAAACACTATAAATAATAGTAGGTAAACATGATGCAAAATGGACGTATCAACTCCCCCAAGCTTAGACCTCGCTTATCCTCGAGCGAAAACCAAAATCGAAAAACATGTCCACATGCTTAGAGAGAGGTGCCGATAAAAACACAATACGGACATAGAAGCATCATGTGAATTATTATAACAGCAACAAACTTTAACATAAAACTTTTATCATAGACTTCTCATCAATAAGTAACATTCGTCACTCTATTGAAGTATAAAGCATAAACTCTATTGGAAACCAACAAACTATGTTCTCATTCAACTTTGCAACTACAATTCATCATCTTTTCAGGAAGGGTCACGTATCGGAGCCTTTAGGAAAGTCCACATACTCAACCATCATATACTCTTCTATGATTGCTAGCACTCACCACATACACATGAGCAAAACGTTTCAACCGGACACATAGAAAGATAGGGGCTTATAATTTCGCCTCCCAATGTATTCACCTCAAGGGTGATGTCAATAATAATAACTCATGCTACCCATATTCAACTGGACATATGTGCCTAGATAGTTTCTCACCACATGATGCTTGCCAAAGAAAAATAAAAAGGAATAGAGAGAAAAACTTTGACTCTTGCATAAAAGTAAATACATAAAAGTAAAAGATAGGCCCTTCGCAGAGGGAAGCAGAGGTTGCCATGCGCTTGTTTGTTTGTATGCTAAACCCATTAGTGCAAGAGAACATCACGTTATATTGCCCCTTATGATAGCAACCTTTATTATGAAGTTTGTCGCTTTTATTCTTTGCTATCACAAGTTCGTACAACGCTCAATTTTCTCTTACACCAAATGATCTAACACTTTTAGAGGCAATTTTTATTGCCTTATTGCACCGATGACAACTTACTTGAGGGATCTTGCTCAATCCCTAGGTAGGTATGGTGGACTCTTGAAAATAAGATATGGATTTAAGGGTTTCTGGATGCACAAGTAGTATCTCTACTTGTTGCGGAGTTTTTGGCTAGCAAAGATGGGGGGCAAGCACCACATGTTGAAGGATCTATGACAATATAACTTCTATGTGAATATGAACAAACATAAATCATTATGTTGTCTTCCTTGTCCAACGTCAACAGTTTTGGCATATAATATTTTGATGGGGGCTCACAATCACAAAAGATTTCCAGGATAGTGTATTTGTATGTGAATCTCCTCTTCCCTTATTAATTCTTTCATGAGTTGCATCATTGACCAATGTTATGTTTGTCAATCTCTAATAAAATTTCTACTTATACTTTTCCTTATGTGGTGTCATTACCTACCATAATATTAGCATATGATCTTTTTCATTTATTTCCTTTCTTTTTATTGGAACATGAAAGTAAAGAGAGCAAAAACTCAAACTAAACTCTATTATATATCTTGCACACGATTACAAGGATAGATCACTAAGCAAACTCTCAAAAAGAAAGTATCAAACTAAACTTTTATTCATCTAAAGCAAAAGATAACTAAGGATCGAACTAAGATAAGTAAATGCAAAAGATAGTGGGGTGATACGATACCGGGGCACCTCCCCCAAGCTTGGCGGAAGCCAAGGGGAGTGCCCATACCCGATACTCAGTTTTCTTTTGGTGATGACGAAGGAGGTGGTGATGATGAAGTGGTAGCGATCTTGTCCTTCATGATCAAGAGATTCTCCAATCTACGGATGATGCTCCAGAGGAAGATGATGTGCTCTCGATGCAGAATATTTTCATGAGTGAGATATTTATTTTGCACATGATCCGTTTCAATGATCCGAAAGGCTTCAATCTCAGTAGGGGTAAGATGAGCATAGTAAGGTTTAAGGATACCTTCTTCCTCAGCAGGCCAGGCCAGCTCAACCATCGGCGCTTGATCTCCGGTAGCCTCTTTGCTCTGTTCCCCTTTGACAGCTTCTACGGGTTCTTCTCTCTTCAGCTCGATTTTCATTAAACAAGCATCCCCTTCCACGTTGTTGGAGGAAGGAGAAGACATAATGCCTGGCTCAACAGATCTGACCAAAAACAGCAAAAACAAGAAAACAGAAGATTTCTCCGCGATATGGTGGTCAATAGGTTCGAGGGGTATATAAAGATTTTTTATCTTGGGAAGCAAGCAAACGGAAGAAAAACGGAGTCCGGAAGGTACCCAAGGTGGGCACAACCCACCTGGGCGCGCCTGCCAGGCGCGCCCTGGTGTCTTGTGCCCACCAGGGTGACCTTCCTGGTTGTTTCTCATTTTCCTAATTTTTGTTATTTTCCAAAACAGACAAAATATTTTTGCAGATTTTTTGGAGTCTGTTTACTTACCGTATCACGTACCTCCTCTTTTTCACGATTCTGGAGTGTTCCGGAAGGTCTCTTTTATGTGTTCTTCCGGTGTCATAGTTTGGATAATACTAGATGATACCCGCGCGTTGCAACGTGAACCAGTTGCAATATATTTAGATCATATTCGGTTGACTTGATCCTTACCACTCCACATATGAAGAACCAACCTCACCAATGTGAAAGTTACATGTTATCTACAGAAGTTATATATAAAAGGGAGGTATGTTCAGTTAGAAACTTGGAACCAATACAAATAACCACCACAATTAATTTGCAGTTGCACTAACGACAAAATGACTATCTTTAAATTGCAACTATATATGGCGGAAAATGTGGAATGTACCTAATAACCACAAGCATATACTCCTTAGCTCCGTCCCAAATAAGTGTCACTGATTTAGTAGTTCAACCAGCTTTATATAAATCATTTTGCGACGGAGGGAGTGTATCCTATGGAGATATTATGACATTTAAGTAAAACTTATAAAAACTTGTATTGATTGTAAAACATAAGGTATCCTAAAGGAACCAAAAAACTGCACTCACTAAATAATCACTCTGAAAAAATAATTGTCACCTTAGTTATGGGGTCTCACAAACAAATGATGGATGAGAGCTTTGTCACATTAGGCATGATAACTATCCATGGCCATCAGTTTAAATTGCATCTGAAGTGATTGGGAAAAACAGAAGTATTCCCTATGCATGGATAGGGGATAATCTTAAGTTAGTGGTGAAACCAACAGGAGATCAAGAAATTATAAGATGTGAACATTAAACAATATATAGTGCTAACAGAAAACAATCACTAAAATTCAAAGATGACCTCAGCTTCATCAACCAGTTCTTCTTGGATAAGCAACAACCCAGTGTATATATTGGTCTCTTTTGCCATATTCTGCGAGGAGTAAATAAGTGTAAGAAAAGTTGCCTAAGGGAGAACAGGGTTCATGTTGCTAATAAATGAACCGAACGAAGATAATAAAATCACAAAGATAATAATTTATTGTACCTTTTCCCAATGGGCAGGATGTAACAAGCAGATTTTTTATACAAATGCCTAATCAAGATCTCTTAGGACACCGAAAAAGAAGCACATATACTACATGCAATAACTTACTGGTCACATCGGCAAATCATTTTTCAAATTAGTTAATAGGAATCTACTTATATCTGCGTCACAAAGAAAATAGCAGGTAAAATCCTAACATATTTAAGATATGTAGATATTGAATTATGTTGCATCTATTCTATATCAGTCATAAACTTTGCAAAGGCATATCAATTGATGGATTGAAGTTGCAGCGCTTACATAGTAATAACCTGTTGGGAAGAGCACTTGTATACTATCCTGTTCGATGGAGTAATTTAAAAACTTGTATGCTGTTAGAAACATCATTGTTCTAAATTAGAGAAAAGGACTCCTGTACACCGGGTGTTCTTTCCAGCCCAAAAAAACTCCAGGCCATGGCTGAGGCCCTGCCCAGCGTTGCACTAATCCGTTCCTTCCAAGATGGAAAGGAAACCGATTTAAAATTCGATGACATGTTGACCTGCTGGACTCCTATACATCGGGCGTTCCTTCGAGGTAGGAAATAAACATCTACCCCATGGTTGAGGCCCTGGGTTCAGGAGTAAAAGAAGTATAACTTCAGATTGGTTACTCATCAGTAGCTGGTCCGATTCTGCAGGAATAGGCCATCACCGACTTCCCCAGGCTGAAGGGGCGCAGGAGCTACCTCAGCCGGAATGGAACAGGCACAAAAGGGGAGGAACATGTGACGTAGGGCAAGGGGAACATACAGTAGAGAATCTGGGAGAGCCACGGAGGCGAGAAGCAATGTCTGTCGTGCCGGAGGAACGACCTGACGCAGCGATCTACTCCCAGCCGCCACACCCTATTGTATAGCCAGGAAAAGAAAAGTCGTGTTCTTTTTTCCGGGAGAGGAGTCCGTGGGACTGGAAGTGGAAGTGTTGTGTTGTCTTGTCGATTGCTTTGTGTTTTTTTAAGGAGAGAGGAATCCGTGGAAGTGGAAACGAAGAGACGACAGCTGTACAGTCGGTTCTGTACGTTGGTGACACAATGCTAAAGTAGTCGCTGATTGATTCTAAAAAAATGTAGTCGCTGATTTGGTCAGTCCCGAGGAGGTGGGCTTGAGTGGGATTGATGAGGTGTGACGTGGCTGGATGTGATTGGATGCTGAGGTGTCTATGCTGCATGTTGAGATAAATCAAGTAGTGGGGGTGAACTTTTTAAGTATATAGGATTACTTTCAACATTAATGGACATACCTGAGATATAATGTTTTATTCGTTGCCCATTAACAACCTTCGGGTTAGTGCCTTCAGCATTATTTGTTTTGATGGCTCCAGACCGATAAACCTCCTCGATAACATAGGGTCCTTCCCATTTGGAGAGGAGTTTTCCTGCAAAGAATCTGAAACGAGAGTTGTACAAAAGAACATATTCTCCAACTTTGAACTCGGGCTTTTGGATTCTTTTATCATGCCATCTTTTAACTTTTTCTTTAAATAACTTGGAATTTTCATAAGCTTGGGTTCTCCATTCATCTAATGAGCTAATATCAAATAACCTTTTTTCACCGGTGTCGGTGTACAAAAGTAGGGGCTCTCCTTTTTTACCCCTTTACTTGTGCACGGTCAGTCAGAGCCGCGCCCAGGATGGAAACAAAGGCACAAGATGGCCAAGGCAACGCCAAGACAGAGACACAAAGAGCAGAAGGGCGAGGTGGGCTCCCCCGGCAAGGCCCTTGCCGGGGCGGCCTCCGCAGCCCCGGCAAAAGCCTTCTCCGGGTAGCTTGCCCGATGCCGGCAGAGCACGCCACCCTTGATCCAAGGGTTCCAACGCCATCAACCACATTGGAACCAAGGCTCGGGAGGCACCTCCGTGGTGGCATACAGATCTTTGTGAAAATCATAAGCATACAAGATTAGATGAGGACCAAAAGACGACGATCCTCGGCGGGATCCTAGCCGAGGAAATCCACGAGACCCACGGCGAGATCCTTGCCGGGGATGACCACGATGCCGCGGCAAGACCCTTGCCGGGGCCCCGGCAAGGCCCTTGGCGAAGTCACCTGCGAGGCCACAACCAGGCCCGCGTCTGCTAAGACTCCACCGCCGTTCCCATATAGCTGCAAGCCCAACCAGCTGGGCAGGCACCTGCGTGGCAACGTGCGGCTTCCAGGCCAGCTCAGCAAGCACCTGCGTGGTGGCATGCAGATCTTCGTGAAGACCCTACCACCATGCCATCTCAGCAGCCTGCCACCTACATGGCACTGCATGCATCGTTGGCCTGGACGCGCGTCGAAGCGAGGCAGAGCGGCGACGGACGGGACGGGCCTCGTTGCCATCCCCAATAAAGCAACAGGACACCTAAGGGGGCGCATTTAATGCGTCTTGTCCTGTAATGACAAGCGATAAGCTTGCGCACTGTACAACTTTTCCACCTCCTGTGTGCCACTGTGGTGACCCTTTTTTGTCTATAAAAGGAGGCCCGAGGCGTCCAAGAGGAGGATTCGGATCTTTTGGGCAACACACGCACCATAGCTAGCTCAAGAGCTCAAGAACACTCAAATACATACACCAAAGCAGGACTAGGGTATTACGCATCTTCGCGGCCCGAACCTGGGTAAACGATCCTTGTGCTGACCGCCAGACCCGCTCTTTGCACAACCCCGTGCCCGCCAACCGTAGAAGGGATCCCAGTGATTCCATAGGTGTCGTTTCCCCGACATCTTTGGCGCGCCAGGTAGGGGGCGCAGTTGTGGAAATCTGGTTTGGTTGGAGCAGCGGCTTCATCGTGGTCGTCACTCCAAGGAGGAAGACGACCAAACAAGCAGCATCATCAACGGATGCAGTAGACGCTCACGCAATGGTAGAAAAGCTAAGTCATGCAAAACTCTGAAGCTATTCCTTTTTATATATATGGTTATCGTCCCCGAAGATCTGGCCCTATGTATGGAAAACCCGCACGCGATGGGGCCCTTCCGCTATTGGCAACGCCCTCGCTCTGTTTCGAGTCCGCTCAACAGTTCGAGCGGCTGCGTCGAGAACGGCAGGGTGGCCTCCTACGATTGGCAGCGCTCTCGTTCTGTCTCGAGTCCGCTCGACAGCTCGAGCGGCCGCATCAAGAACAGTAAGGTGGTTTGCCTGGTAGCACGCACACCTAGCAGGCTATTGGGGATCCATCCTCGAGGCGCCGCGCCCTGGGTTTACGTGCCGGCAAGCCTACTCGGTTAACGTAGGGTGGACATACAAAGGGAGACCAAACGGGAAAATAACATGCATCATTTCAGGATACTGCAGAGTTGTATTACATCAAATAATCGCTGCGGTTCTAACTTAAGATAAAACTGTCTTGGTTCTGAACTCGCAGCGGCGATAAAGAACGGGGTACCTAGTCCCGGCGGTGGCCCTTGATCCTTCAAACTCCGTCGACGCGGCTGATGATGGGCTCGATATGCTCCTCGAGCGCCGCGAGGTCCACGCCCTCCGGCAAGCTCTCCAGCGCGGCGTCGAAGTCGAGGTTGGGGTTCCAGTACGCCACCTTGGTGAGGACCTTGGTCATGGCACCCCGGCAAAGCCTCCGGGCCTCATCGGCCAGAGAGGCCGCCCTGTTGGAGCGGAACAGCTCCAGGGCTCCAAGAACACCCTCGAAGCACGGCGTTATCTTGGTGTTGGGACTCACGTTCGGCTTCGGGACGTACCTCACGTGCGGCATCCCCATGGTAGCCAGCTACGTGGTGATCCTGCCGGCGACGTCGGCGAGGCGGCTGATCCAGAGGTTCTCGCCCTTCACAAAATCTTCGTTGTTGGTGGTCTCGTTCTTCCGCAGCTGCCTCTCCTTCTCCAGATTCTTGGTCAGGGTCTCTTCCCCGGCCCTGACCTCCGAGAGCGTCCCCTCGAGACCCTCCAGCTTCAGCTTAAGGTATTTTATGGAGTCGTTGCCCTTGGAGAGCTCCTCAGCCTTGCCAAGGACCGCGCCCTGCGCCTCCACCAAGGCACCGTTGAGCGTGTCCTTCTCCTTCGCCACCTTCAAAGCTTGCTCCTTCAGCTGGTCTCGTTCCACCTCCAGCTCTTTCACCTTGCCGGCATGGACCAGAGCTTGAGCATCGAGCGCCTCCTTGTGCTTCTGCTCCAGCTCCTGGGTCTGCTGCGCGACGAGCTTCCCGATCTTCTCATCCTTGCTGCAGAGTGTGGCGACAAGCTTCTCCTCACGGGCGGCGAGATCCTCCTCCTAGGAGTTCAGTTCAGCCTGGTGCTGGTGCCGGGCGGCCTCGTCCTTGGCGGCCTGCGCCCTCGCCTCGTCCTGGGCCTTCTCGATGTCGGCCTGCTTCATGACAAGCTCTAGCTTACGCTCGGCCAGCAGGTCCTGGGCAACCTTCAGCTCCTCATGGGCTTGGCAAAACCAAGCCTGCATCTCGGTGACGCGCCCCTCGAGGTCCGCCTCCGCCTTCTCCACCGCCGCCATCCTGGACTTGGCCTTGTCTAGACGAGCCCGGTGGAGAGCCCGGAGCTTCTGGAAGTTGGCGTTCATGGCCCGAAGGAGCTCCTCCTCCTGGGAACCACCGCCACCGGCGCTTGGCTCGTCGACAACCTCAAGCCCGGCGGCGGCGAGCACCTCGTCGTCAAATACCTCCCCTTCGGTGAGCGCCCTAGTGCTCGCCGTCCCTGGGAGGTGGATGAACAGATCGTCGCTCACCCTCAGATACCTGCCCGAGCCAGAGGCGGCAGAGGAGGAAGGCTGGTCGTCAACCATCCCCTCCTCGGCAGCAGCCTTGCCGGCCTCCTCGGCAGCGGCCTGGCCGGTCACCCCGGCCGGCCCCTTGGCGGCGTCCTCGTCGGCGGTCTTGGCGGCCTCCTCGGCGGCGATCTTGTTGGCCTCGGCCTCAGCATCCCTGGCGACCTCCTCGATGACAATGTCGATGTTCTCCTGGTCCGCCGAGGAAGCGCCTAGATGCCAAGAGGAGGGTGAGGCAAGGCCAAGACCAAAGTTCGAAAGAAGAAGGAAAGACAGGAATGGGAAGCGAGCAGACTTACCCGCACCAGGCTGGGAAGAAGTGGCGTCCTCCCCGCCAACGTTCGTTGCCGGGGTGGAACCACCGGCACCCAAGTTAGTCTCCTCCTCCTCCATGGGCATGGGCTCGGTGGTGGATGCCCTTGCCGGGGACGCCCCTCGGGGAGGCGTGGTCGAGGAGGGCGGCATGTTGGGGGTGGCCCTCGGCGGCTCCTCCTGCTGTCGTTCTTCTCCTGTGAAACCCGGCAAGATCAGCATCAAAGAATCACACCAAAGGTTCATCAATGGAGGAGTGAGTGGTAGACTTACGCTGGGGGCTGAAGCGGGGCCTGCACCGGGGGCTGTTCTCCGGGATGCTCTCCACCACCAGCGGCGTGCTCGAGGTGCCCGCTAAGGGCTGGCCGCGCGACGAGGCCCTGGCTCTCTTTGCCACCCTCTAGGCCAGCGTCTCCCTGTCCCTGCGAAGATGAAAACAAGTCAAGAAAAACGAAACAATCTGAAGGGTCGGAAAAGATGAAGGGCAAGATGCTTACTCATTCTCCTCTTCCTCTTCTTCTAGGTTTCCTCTTCCTCCTTGGGCTAAGAGACCCAAAATCAAAGACGACCTCCGTGTCGACGTCCGTGGGTGGAGGAGAAGCAGGTGGAGTCCGAGGACGCTTAGACGAAGAAGAGGCAGCCGCTTTCTTCTTCGCCACCGCGGTCTTCACCACCTTCTTTGCTGTCGTGGTCCTTGTCAAGCGCACGGACTCCCCCTGGACCTCCTGCCCTTGCGCCGTCCTGCCGGGCCGGACCGGCTCGCCGAAGCAGGCCCGCCGCAGGGTGCGTCTCTTCCCCGCGGGCGGAGGGTCGTCGGCCTCGGCCTCCTTCTCGGTCGATTCCTCGGCCACGTCCTCAATAAGGGGGGCCCCGGCGTCAGCGATGCTGGCCTCCCCGGCAGACTCCGCCCACTAGGCGAGCTCCTTGTCCTCTGCAGCCGCGTCGTCTTTGTCCTCCACGGCGCCAGCACTGCCGGCCTCCATGGCGAGCGCTGCTTCCGCCGCCCTGGCGGCGATGTAGTCTAGCTCTTCCTTGGTGGTGTCCTAGATAAGCAGCGGCTCGTCGTGGACATATCTCTCCGACAAGCTGTCGAAGAACTCCTGCACCCGCTCCGCCTCTGGCTCCACCCAATTTGGGTCAAGGCCGTGCGTGTTGAAGTCCGGCATCATGGCGATGATGTCGGATTGGCGGGAGTTGTTGCTCAGCGGGACCACTCCCGCCGGCAACCCAAATAGTGGCCCCTTGATAACTTTGCCGGCCTTCGCGGCCCTGCCGGTTCTCTCGGCCCTGCCGTCGCTGAACACATCGAGCTACAAGATCCTCTGACAGAAATGGGCGTGCCCCATCACCGTAAAGTTGTGCTTCAAGCCGGTGCGAAGCCTCATAATGTCGCCCGCGTTCCTGAAGAGCCAGGCCGGCCTCCCCTTGTTATGGAGCGGGGCGATTCGGCGGCAGAGGAAATCCGCCCCAATCATCTCGAGGGTGAGCCCGGCCTTGGCGAGGCGATGGATTCTGGTGGTGACAATCGTGAGCTTCTTGTCGTCTGCGTCGAGGTCGCTCCATTCCTCACGACGGACTGGCGGGCTCTGACGAACCCGGCAGAACTCCTGGGGATCCTCCTCCTCAATCCACAGCCACCGGCTCTGCCACTCTTCCCACCGCTCCTTCTGGGCGCCCTCCGGATACGTCCCCTTCTCCTTGGTCCTTGGGATCCAAGTGACAAAGCCGGAGATGGCGCCCCCCGCCTGGATGCGGGGATAGAAATAGTGGCGGAAAAGCGCCGTGTTGGGGAGCACTCCGGCAAAGCCCTCACAGAGGTGGGCGAAAAGGGCCATGCATGCCACGGCATTTGGCGTGAAATCCAGAAGGTGGAAGCCATAGGTGTGCATGACGTCATTAAAAAAATCGGAGAAGGGGGGCAGAGGCCGCAGGAGAAGTAGTCAACGAAGAAGGGGTACCGATTTGGGCCAGCCTCAGCAAAATCGGCGGGGATAATACGCGTGGCCGGATGCCCCGTCGCCCCCCTGTCTTCGCCCCCACAGGGGCCTGAAGTAGTCCCTAAGGTGGACTGCATCAACCGTCGGGGGGAAGTAGGCAAGCTGCGTCCGGAGCACCGCCAGCTCGCTCTCCGGCATCCCTTTCTCCCCGATGTCCTCTGCCACTCCCTTGCCTCTGCTGGATTTGGGCGCCATGGTGACCAGGGAAGAAGGCGAAGTTGATGACGATGAGGGCGCGGCGGCGGCGAGTGGAAGCAAGAGCTTGAGGAGAAAGAGGGAAGGAACGGCGGTTCCGAGATTAGAGAAGGCACAGAGGGTAAATGGGCGTCGCGCCCGCAGTTTCTCCTTTTTTATGGGGAAGGCACGGGCCGCTTCGTTACCATTTACCATGATGTGACGCATGAGGGCAGTGGCCGCCCCACGCATGCCCCCCACGTCACGCACGGCCCTCCACAACGCGCATTCAATGCGGGTCGTGGGGAAGCGCAAGCGAGCGAAAGAGTTACAGCGGTAAAATCCTCCCCACCTGCCCGCGCACCGTTCTGGGCCCGGCCCAACAACGCGTTGCGCTCATGTGTGGCCCAGGCCCGGGGGCTCTTGTCGGTGTACAAAAGTAGAGGCTCTCCTTTTTTACCCCTTTACTTGTGCACGGGCAGTCAGAGTCGCGTCCACGGCCACACTAAGCAGGGCAAAGGATGGAAACGAAGGCACAAGACGGCCAAGGCAACGCCAAGATAGAGACACAAAGAGCAGAAGGGCGAGGTGGGCTCCCCCGGCAAGGCCCTTGCCGGGGTGGCCTCCGCAGCCCCGGCAAGAGCCTTGCCAGGGCAGCTTGCCCGATGCCGACAGAGCACACCACCCATGAGCCAAGGGTTCCAACGCCATCAACCACATTGGAACCAAGGCTCGGAAGGCACCTCCGTGGTGGCATGCAGATCTTTGTGAAGATCATAAGCATACAAGATCAGATGAGGACCAGAAGACGACGATCCTCGGCGGGATCCTAGCCAAGGAAATCCACGAGACCCCCGGCGAGATCCTTGTCGGGGACGACCACGATGCCACGGCAAGACCCTTGCCGAGGCCCCGGCAAGGCCCTTGTCGAAGTTGCCTACGAGGCCACAACCAAGCACGCGTCTGCCAAGACTTCACCACCGTTCCCATACAGCTGCCAGCCCAACCACCTGGGCAGGCACCTGCGTGGCAACGTGCGGCTTCTAGGCCAGCTCAGCAAGCACCTGCGTGGTGGCATGCAGATCTTCGTGAAGACCCTACCACCACGCCATCTCAACAGCCTGCCAGCCTACATGGCGTTGCATGCATCGTTGGCCTGGACGCGTGTCGGAGTGAGGCGGAGCGGCGACAGACGGGACGGGCTTTGTTGCCATCCCCAATAAAGCAACGGGACACCTAAGGGGGCGCATTTAATGTGTCTTGTCTCGTAATGACAAGCGATGAGCTTGCGCACTGTACACCTTTTCCACCTCCTGTGTGCCACTGTGGCGACCCCTTTTTGTCTATAAAAGGAGGCCTGAGGCGTCCAGGAGGAGGATTCGGATCTTTTGGGCAACACACGCACCGTAGCTAGCTCAAGAGCTCAAGAACACTCAAATACATACACCAAAGCAGGACTAGGGTATTACGCATATTCGCGGCCCGAACCTGGGTAAACGATCCTTGTGCTGACCGCCAGACCCGCTCTTTGCACAACCCCGCGCCCGCCAACCGTAGAAGGGATCCCAGTGATTCCATAGGTGTCGTTTCCCCGACAACCGGCAAGTTTAAAATCATAGTTGAGTTCTTTGATTGCCCAATAAGCTTTATGTTCTAACTCAAGAGGCAAACGACAAGCTTTCCCACATACCATTTTTTAAGGAGACATACCCATAGGATTTTTATATGCTGTTCTATAGGCCCAAAGTGCATCATCTAATTTCTTAGACCAATTCTTCCGGGACCTATCTACAGTCTTTTGCAAAATTAATTTTATTTCTCTATTGCTAAGTTCAACTTGACCACTAGACTGAGGATGATAGGGTGATGCAATTCTATGGTTAACATCATACTTGGCAAGCATTTTACGAAAAGCGCCATGAATAAAGTGTGAACCACCATCGGTCATTAAATATCTAGGGACTCCAAACCTTGGGAAAAAAACTTCCTTAAGCATTTTAATAGAGGTGTTGTGATCAGCACTACTATTTGAAATAACTTCTACCCACTTAGTAACATAATCAACATCAACCAAAATATGTGTATACGCATTAGAGGAAGGAAAAGGTCCCATGTAATCAAAACCCCAAACATCAAATGGTTCAACAGCAAGTGAATAATTCATAGGCATTTCTTAATGCTTACCGATATTACCTATTCTTTGACATTTATCACAAGATAAGACGAACTTACCAGCATCCTTGAAGAGAGTGGGCCAATAAAACCCAGATTGCAATACCTTGTGAGCAGTTCTGTCTCCCGCATGATGTCCTCCATAAGCTTCAGAGTGACATTTCCGTAGGATTTGTCCATGTTCATGCTCAGGTACATACCATCTGATAATACCATCTACTCCTTTATAAAGTTGTGGGTCATCCCAAAAGTAATGTCTTAAATGATAGAAGATTTTTTTTCTTTTGTTGATATGTAAAGCTAGGTGGTAAATATTTAGCAACAATGTAATTAGCATAGTCAGCATACCAAGGAGTGTTATGAGAAACATTTATTGCAGCTAACTGCTCATCAGGAAAACTATCATCAATAGGTAGTGGGTCATCAAGGACATTCTCCAACCTAGACAAGTTATCAGCTACGGGGTTCTCTACTCCTTTTCTATCAGTGATATGTAAATCAAATTCTTGTAGCAAGAGAACCCATCGAATAGCCTAGGCTTAGCATATTTTTTCCATAAGATATTTAATAGCAGCATGATCAGTGTGAACGATAACTTTAGAGTCAACAATGTAAGATCTAAATTTATCACAAGCAAACACCACTCCTCGAAATTCTTTTTCAGTAGTAGCATAATTTTTTGTGCACTGTCTAGAGTTTTACTAGCATAATGAATAACATTTAGTTTCTTATCAACTCTTTGTCCTAGAACAACACCAACAGCATAATCACTAGCATCACACATAATTTCAAAAGGCAAGTACCAGTGAGGTGGTTGAACAATAGGTGCAGAAATTAAGGCTTTCTTGAGTGTTTCGAAGGCTTCTAAACAATCATCATCAAAAACAAAAGGAACATCCTTTTGCAAAAGATTTGTAAGGGGCCTAGAAATTTTAGAAAAGTCTTTGATAAATCTCCTATAGAAACCAGCATGACCTAAGAAACTACGAATACCTTTGATATCTTTAGGACATGGCATTTTCTCAATTGCATCAACCTTAGCTTTGTCCACCTCAATACCTCTTTTAGAAATTTTATTGGCCAAAACAATACCTTCATCTCTACTCCTAATGGAGCAGTTGGTAGTCTCCGCCGGTCAATTTTCGTCCCACCTTCCATGGTTTTTTTGGTACCTCCTCCCACCTCATACTTAGCCACCACGAACCGAAAAAACCTCGTGCTGAGGCCCCAACCCGCACCCATGCACGTACGACCGAAAAAAGATCTACGATGGTTAACCAACGAAAAAAGACCTACGAAAACTAACCAGCGACAAAAAAACCTAAACCTATCGCCCGCACGTACGATCGACGACTCCTGCCCTCGAGCGAGGTCTCCCTTCGCCGCCGCCGCTCCACCCAGAGCCGCCCTCTTCCCCGCTGGCGCCGCCCTCTTCCCTCCCACCCCGAGCTGCCATCTTCCCCGCCCACGCCGCTCTCTTCCCCGCCGGCGCTGCCCTCCACTCACCTTCTGTTCTTCAAGCGGGGACGCCCCGGATCGAGTCGAGCAAGTCAGCGGGGCAGCGGCTAGATCCGCCACGGCCACATCTCGTCGAGATGGGCTGCACCGGGAGAGGTAGATCGAGGCGGCGGGCAACGTGTGCGTCTTGTCTCTTGGGACGCCGCTCCGACCCGATCCAGCGAGGAGGCAGCCTCCGTGTGCGGCAATGAGGACGGCGGTCGGCTGCGCGAAAGGTCGATCTGATTGTGCCTCGTCACACCCCTTCCCTGGTAAAGACCCAAGCTCCTCGCATCTTCGCTCCACTGGATGTACTTTCTTGGCTTAGGCTTTCAGTTTTTTCAGGGCTGCACTTTCTTTGCCTGTTAAGCAATTGATATACATAGTGGAGCAAGAATTAACACCATGGAAGGGGAGAAATACAGTACAGGCACTACGTATTTTAAATTTTGCATGTGGGCTCAGGCGTGGCAGCATCAGCGGCCTCCGACGCTCCTCGGCTCAGCCGCCGCCGACCTACCATGCCCAAAATCCTCGCGAGCAGTGTCACTCCTTCCCCTCACCGTGGTACCTTCCTCTTCCGTGTTACTTTTTTTCTTTTGAACATGCAGTTGTTTTGGTCCATCATTGTTCTCATAAAAGTACATTCTTAAGGATGAGCAAACTTCTGTGATGTTGTGACGCGAAGTGCCTGATGCCTTGATGTCTTACTTTAAATTCATTTTACATGCATGAGCAGGACTTCACACTAGGATGGGAGCAACCTGCATCTTTTGAATGTACTGAACTAATAAATAACTACGTACTTTCGAACTGAATATCCTCCGGCAATTGGCGTCAGCATTGACTATGCCACTGTCAAATGCATGTTTGTTTAATCATAATGATTTCTTCATCCCTTTAGTTAGAAGAATCAAAAGCAGTTAATAAGCTTCTAAGCTCTTTAGTCTGCATTTTTCTTTGTAGTTCCTTTTTTTACTCAGTTGTGCAACGTCAATGGTCTCTACCCTGAAGAGTCAAGATTACATTGTTACTGACTTGCAAGGCTCTATTATGTTTCGAGGTGAAGAAGTATTTACCTCTTGAGTTCTTGATCATTTTCTTTGGTTTGGCTCTATATGCAACCCTTTCGTACCATTTACCTGCATTAACTTGAGCAATAATATCTATACCATTTACTTTACTGTTAATTACAGAAGAAGATAAAACCAATGAGTTAACTAAGCAAGATTTGCAGGTGCAATGGATTGATTGATGAATCAATCATAGCTACCAGAAGAAGAAAGAATCAGGCGTGCATCATGGATGATGGATCTTGGAGTATGGGGTGAGAACAAAGGTGATTTATTGGAGTGATATAAGCAAACTCAGGCACGTTTCCTTTCCTCACATTTTGAAGATCCAAGCAGAATAGATCTATTATTAGTAGCATCGTCACCTTCAAATCCAATGTTTTTTTAGGCCACTCCTGTGTTTGTCTCTTTCAAACTAATCTGGTTTTAACAATAGATCATTACTATTTTACCTACTTGATTCTTAATGCTTGTATTTCTTAAATTTTCCTAGGAGAATGGGAATTACATCTAGAGCTACAGTTTGTGATTTAAGGATCTGCTAGGCATGTCATGGTAAGTAATTTTACTTGCCAATTGCCATGCTCCAGCATAAATCATGTTCTGTTGCAGCACCTGACATTTGTTGCA
The DNA here is from genome assembly GCF_018294505.1 of Triticum aestivum. Taxonomy (NCBI): domain Eukaryota; kingdom Viridiplantae; phylum Streptophyta; class Magnoliopsida; order Poales; family Poaceae; genus Triticum; species Triticum aestivum. The sequence continues at coordinate 101,059,100 of NC_057805.1, forward strand.
CAATAAGCTAGTTGTTGCTAGCAGTTTTAGCGTCAGAGTAGTTGCTTTTCTTCAGTTTTTCAGTTAGCTAGTTTAGCTCGCGGGTTCAATAGCTTGGAGCGAGTCTCGCGCCTCGTCGATCCGTTCGTGGGATGGCACGAGCGTAGTGGATCACGCGGGCGCGTAGTCAGGGGCCACGATCCCCGGTTTCCTTTCTGTACTCTGAATAAAAGGCAAGGAATAGAAGCAGAAAAGTTGTGAAGTTTTACAACGCAAAACCCTCGTGTGATCAACTGTCCAGAGAATACAGCGAGAGAGAGAGGCGACAAGTGGTATCAGAGCCATGTCAAAGACGCCAGCGGCTGCGACGAGGACGCCCGCTGGCGGTGCAGGCCGATCGGAGACGCCACCACGCATACGCGCGCCGTCACAGGACCGCGGACGGACTCGCCGCCGAGGCAACATAGTGGCTCAGCAATCGGTGCAGCCGGCGCCCGCGGCGGGCGCGCTGCCAACGCTGACGCGCACCAACTACGCTGAGTGGGCTCTGCTCATGAAGGTCTACCTTCAGGCCCACGGCTGGTGGGGCACGGTCTCTCACGGTGACGTCTCCTACCACCACGAGCGCAACGCGATGATCACCATCCTGCGCAGCCTCCCTTCGGACGTGCTACTCGCAGTGGGAGAGAAGGAGACCGCCAAGGAGGCGTGGGGCGCCATCGCCACACAGCGCCTTGGAGCCACGCGCGTACGCGAGGCCAACGCGCAGAAACTGCGGCGTGATTTCGAGGGGATCACCTTTCGCGACGGGGAGACCATCGACGACTTCTCGCTCCGCCTCTCCGGCATCGTCGCCGGCCTACGCGCCCTCGGCGACACGGTGGAAGAATCAAAGGTAGTCGCCAAGTTCCTACGTGTTGTCCCGCCCCAGTTCGCGCAGGTGGCAATCGCTATTGAGACGCTGCTGGACATAAGCACGCTCTCTCTGGACGAGGTCACCGGCAGGCTGCGTGTCGTTCAGGACTGACTCAACGAAGAACAGGCACACATCACTCCAGCTGCCAAGGACGTCGCCGTCAACGCGATGTGGTACCTGGACACTGGTGCGTCCAACCACATGACCGGCGACCGCACGGCCTTCACCGACTTGGACACGGCCATCACTAGAACCGTGTGTTTCGGAGACGGGTCAGCGGTACAGATCGAGGGGCGCGGCACGGTCGCGTTCACCGTCGACGGGGGAGCGCAGCGCGCGCTCCTGGAGGTGTACTACATCCCTAGGCTCAAGAGCAGTGTCGTGAGCCTTGGGCAGCTCAACGAGAATGGTTGCGACATCAACGTGCGCCATGGCATCCTCACCATACACGACCGGCGCGGCACTCTCATCCTCAAGGTAAAACGATCTCAAAATCGTTTGTACAAGTTGCATATTCGCCCTGTTCGCCCGGCTTGTCTTGCCGCGCGCACGGACAACATGTCATGGCGCTGGCACGACCGCTTCGGACACCTGCACATCGACGCGCTTCAGAGGATGGCGTGGGGAGACCTGGTGCGAGGACTGCCTGGCAGCGAGCACACAGGCGAGCTCCGCCAGGCGTGCCTCACCGGCAAGCAGCGTCGGACGCCGTTTCCGCAGACGGCCAAGTACAGAGCGGAGACGCCTTTCGATCTCGTTCATGCAGACTTGTGCGGGGCGATCACGCTGGCGACGCCAGGCGGACGGCGATATTTTCTCCTTCTCGTGGACGACCACAGCCGCTACATGTGGCTCACATTGTTGTCAAGCAAAGATGAGGCCGCCCCGGCGATCAAGAACTTCCAGGCGCGTGCGGAGGCAGAAGCGCGGCGCAAGCTAGGGACGCTGCGCACGGACCGCGGCGGGGAGTTCACATCCGCGGAGCTGGCCAAGCACTTCGCGTCCACTGGTGTCCAGCGCCACCTGACGGCGCTGTACTCGCCGCAGCAGAACGGCGTGGTGGAGAGGCGCAACCAGACGGTGGTGGGCATGGCAAGAAGCATGATGAAGGCCAAGGGGATGCCAGATCACTTCTGGGGAGAGGCGGTGACCACGGCCGTGTATCTCCTAAACCGTGCGTTCACTTGGAGTGTGGACGGCGCGACTCCGTACGAGGCCTGGCACGGCAAGAAACCGGAGGTGAGTCACCTACGCGTTTTTGGGTGTGTGGCTCATGTCAAGAGCGCGTGGCCAAATCTCAAGAAGCTGGACGACCGGAGCACGCCCATGGTGCTCATCGGATATGAGCCTGGAACCAAGGCATACAGGGTCTACGGCCCGGCGAGTCGGCGCGTGCACGTATCGCGTGACGTCGTGTTCGACGAGAACGAGAGCTGGGACTGGAGCAGCGAGACGGCGAGCACGGGCGGCACGTTCGTCGCGGACTTCACATCATACGACAACCCAGGGGAGGACAGCGCTGCACCAACCGTCTCACCGTCATCGTCAACACATGGAACAACCACAACGGCGTCCGTGCCAGCCACGCCGACACCCACCTCCGTCGCAGCTGCAACAGATGCGCCAGCGACGAAGAGCGCACCACCTGCCGCCCCGGCGTGGCAGGACGTGCAGTACGCGACTCCGCCGCCCTACGACGCGGACATGTTCGACGACGCCGACAACCCAGACGCCGTCCATCGTTTTCGCCGCGTGGACGACGTGCTCGGAGAGGGCGCGGCCGGCGCTGGGAGGACTGAGCAGCTGCTGTTGCTGCCCGAAGGCGAGCCCGCGACGTTCGTGGAGGCCGAACCACATGCAGCATGGCGAGCAGCGATGAAGGAAGAAATGAGCTGCATCGAGTCTAACGGGACATGGTCCCTCTGTGAACTGCCCGCAGGTCACCGCCCCATCGGACTGAAATGGGTCTTCAAGGAGAAGCGCAACGCCGCCGGCGAGGTGATCAAGCACAAGGCTCGCCTCGTGGCAAAGGGCTTTGTGCAGCGCGCCGGCATCGATTTCGAGGAAGTGTTCGCGCCGGTGGCGCGCCTCGACTCTGTGCGCTTGCTGCTCGCCGTAGCAGCACAGGAGAACTGGGAGGTGCACCACCTCGACGTCAAGTCTGCCTTCCTCAACGGCGATCTTGAGGAGGAAGTCTACGTGGTGCAGCCCCCGGGGTTCGAGCTCGCCGGGAAGACAAGCAAGGTGCTCCAGTTGCACAAGGCGCTCTATGGCCTGCGTCAAGCACCTCGGGCGTGGTACGCGAAGCTCGATGGCAGCCTCAACGCTCTCGGCTTTGAGAAGTGCCCGTCCGAGCATGCGGTCTACACACGGACTGGTGTGGGTGGTCGTCTCCTCGTCGGCGTGTACGTGGACGATCTCATCATCACCGGCGCGTCCACGGCGGTGATCACCGAGTTCAAACAGGAGATGATGACGCTCTTCAAGATGAGCGATCTGGGATTGCTGAACTACTACTTGGGCATAGAAGTGGACCAGAGGCCTGGGCTGATCACCATCACGCAGTCCTCATACGCCGGCAAGCTTCTGGAGAAGTCCGGCATGGACGACTGCCACCCCGTGGCCACACCAATGCAGCCTCGGCTCAAGCTCAGCCGGAAGGGGACCGGGGAGCCCGTTGACGCCACGCACTTCGGGAGTGTGGTGGGCAGTCTCCGCTACCTCACCCACACGTGACCTGACATCACCTATGCTGTTGGGTATGTTAGCAGGTTCATGGAGGCGCCGACGAGCGAGCACTGGGCGTCGTCAAGCAGTTGCTGAGGTACATCGCCGGCACACGTCAGCTGGGATGCTGTTACGCTCGGCAGACACGCGGCGCGGAACTCGTCGGGTATAGCGACTCAGACCTGGGCGGGGACGTGGATGATCGCAAGAGCACCAGCGGCACCATCTTCTTCCTCGGAGGCAGCCCGGTGTCATGGCAATCAGCCAAGCAGAAGATTGTTGTGCTTTCCTCATGCGAGGTGGAGTATGTCGCTGCAGCAGGAGCTGCGTGTCAGGGCATCTGGCTCAGGCGACTGCTCGGAGAGCTACTTGGGCGCGTCGATGGCGCCACCAAACTCTGCATCGACAACAAGTCAGCGATAGCGCTGAGCAAGAACCCTGTCTTCCATGACAGGAGAAAACACATCGAGCTGCGCTACCACTTCATCAGGCAGTGCGTCGACGACGGCAGCATTGATGTTCAGTACATTCGCACAGGTGACCAGCTCGCTGACATTTTCACCAAGGCGCTCGGACGGATCCATTTCCAGGAGATGCGTGATCGAGTGGGAATCGTCAGATGCAAGCAAACCTAGCTTAGGGGGAGTTTGTTGCACAATAAGCTAGTTGTTGCTGGCAGTTTTAGCGTCAGAGTAGTTGCTTTTCTTCAGTTTTTCAGTTAGCTAGTTTAGCTCGCGGGTTCAACAGCCTGGAGCGAGTCTCGCGCCTCGTCGATCCGTTCGTGGGATGGCACGAGCGTAGTGGATCACGCGGGCGCGTAGTCAGGGGCCACGATCCCCGGTTTCCTTTCTGTACTCTGAATAAAAGGCAAGGAATAGAAGCAGAAAAGCTGTGAAGTTTTACAGCGCAAAACCCTCGTGTGATCAACTGTCCAGAGAATACAGCGAGAGAGAGAGGCGACAACATTTAGGTACCTTGATTCATGGATGTACGATAGGCCAGAAGCTTGAGCAGTTCATATTCGACATATCCATTTAATCCCTGTCCATGACACTTTTTGAGGTTCAACTTTCAAAAAATCTGCCCTAATATAGCATCTTCTGCTCCCTCTTCTTTTCCTGTCTTTTGTGAGCTTTAAAACCTTGAGATACTCATCGATGCATATCTGAAAATTTAGGTGCTACACGAAGAGGAATTTGCGCCAGTGAAGAACGCGAATGGCACAACCTATGACACCTGATGCTACTCCAACTGCATAGCGGATGGGTAATTTCTCACCATTTCCTGTACCCAGAAACTTGTAGAATTAAATTACAAGTCAGGCCTTTCAACATAGAACTTTTATGATCATCTTTCTCATGATCCCTTTCCCTCATAAGCTTCGAGGTTTCTCCTCTCAGCTCCTATGCCGGAGAAAGCCTTGAGACGATTTTTCACGGACGAGGATTCCACATTCCCGGTGAGATTTCGCTATAGGCGCATCATGTCATGGCAGCAGCAACATCAAATGGGAGATGCAATGTTGCAAGGCCGAAACCTTGGGATACATTGGGTTTCGACTTACATGTTATAGGATATGCGTAGACGTAAGTTTGACTTTCAGATAATACATGCCAAACACTTTTAAAGTTGTGTCGTGCATGACAGTGGAAACATCTGTGTATTGCATAGGATCCTACAGAGCAGATGGGCACATGTATGTGTGGAGGCTCTGAAAAGATGAACACATGTATGTGTCCGGTTATTCTGAAGCTATTTAATATATTAGTTGTGTCAAGAGGTCAAGTCCAGGTCCCTCATGTCAAGTCTATAAGTTTCACTCGAAAGAATAAAATGCTCTCAAGGGTCGTACTGAAAAAAGAACTACATTAGCAAGTTGATTCAATAATCCATCCTCTGTTTTGCACCTCGTTTGTTAGTTATTTAGTTATGGCCAGGGTGGGAGTATTGATCACTAAAAAAACTTGACAAAGTTTTGGGTGAAGGAACAAATTGGCAGTAATCAGTGCGATCCTACCGGCAGTGGTTTGCGAGTATACATGGATAGGAAATGAGATGAGATCAAATCTCATGATTCCATCTCGTCCCGGTCCCGGGCGGACGGGGTGTCAGGGTGAGTAGTTTGTTTGTTCGACCCTCATTCTGTGGTGCCCATGAAATATGCAACACATGTACCATGAAGGGGGTTATTTAGTGTGACAACTCATACTTGTTGTCCTAAGGGCTGCTTTATAAAAGCTTTGTACCAAATTTACTGAATTAGAAATAACAGTTGATAGAGTTGGTATGTTAATCTCATAGCCCTGACCTTGAAAATTTCCTTCTTTTGTCCTATATATGCACACTTACCTTCCTGCAACTGTATGTACATCCTCTGTAAGGAAATATAGGAGCATTTAGAATACTACAGTAGTGATCTAAATGCTCTAATATTTCTTATTAACTAGCCAATTGCTTTCATTTAATTATCATTATTCTGGAACATGTTGCTCACGTGATATTAAACATTTTTATTAGAATAAGCTATCCAAGAAGGTTTTATTAGGAAAATTTAGTTTATGTGACTTTTTTTATTTGAACAAGCTACGCATCTCCATTTTTTCATTTTTAGTTGTTTATTTGTATAGTTGAAACATTAGTTTGATGTGAGTTTCAGCTACCTGCTTGTTATTGAAACTGCAAGAACTCGCTAGCTTTTGTCAGAAGAAATGGAATGTGATGGAAGTAAAAGAAGATAAGGTGTTTTTGTTGATCCTTGTGTCTGATTTTAGGGTGTGTGCGTGTGCCTAATCACTGTAAATAGTAAATACTCTACATCTATGACAGCGAAATCCTTGTGAATATGGACAGATGGAGATGTATGAACGGGCAGTTCTTGCAGTTACTTATTCAGTGGACATATGGTGTAATTATTGTCAGTTTGCGATTTCAACATACAATGACCCAGATGTCATCAGAACATAGCAATTGAATACCGAGACTATTCTGATGAAGTTTTTTTTAATATATTTTTGTAGTGTCTTGACTTTTGTTAACTACCGCATTTTAGGATGTATGTGTATAGGAATACATACATGGAAAGAAGGGATTTTACAATACCTAGGACCTGGACAGGAATGCTTGATGAAATGCTTCATAATATTTTAGCACTGTTTTTCGGCAGTCCTTGTGGTAGGAAAGTTATCCATTCTTCGAAAACTCATCTACTACTACTCACCTTGTAGAATTTTTTATTCTGCTGCATATTTGGTTTTATCATAAAATGAATGGATTATTCTGAAATACAGTGTAACCCCTCCCCCCCTCTCAACGATTATTATTTTAGCATTTATTTATTATTATTCTTTTGCCTCTTGCTATTGCTTGCTAAAGGCACATGCATGCACAAATCTTTCCTCGGGGCCATTGTTTCTTCTGCAAGCACCTAGCAGTGTAATTTCATGAATCAAAGTAAGATTCTGCTATTTGGCCCAAAGAATTATCTAATGATACCTTTTCCCCTTTCCTTGCTATAGCTACTGGATGTTTATTCTTTTTGAGACAAGAACACTTACTTTTGGCCTACTTATACTATCATGTCGATTCCTAATTTAGGAGTGAATATGGGCCGTGGACTGCTTTTCTTGCGTTTGCGGTGCGTTTGTTCTTACCCTTTCCAGGTAGAGTAACATGAAAGATCAATAAGTCCTGCTTAAAAGTTTTATGCACTGTTTGAGCAGTGATTTTGTTTTTTATGGTGAGAGTTCCTCGGATGTTATTTTTCGCTCAAATTTTGCAAGAAGCTCAAGCATTTGATAATTATTTTTGTCTCAAAATTTCAGATTTTTTGGATTTTGTTTTATCATGTTTTTTCAGTGTTTTTCGAAATTCGGTGTACTGCACTCGAGAGTTGTCACACCTTTCTATATATCTCATGGTTTTGTGGCTTATGCCTTGGAAGCTTTTTGCCAATGCACAAGTGCAAAGTCCTTTCATTTTCCTCCTGTATCCTCAGTTGCGTACTATAACATTTGACTATGTGTCGTGTTGGTCTCAATGGGCTGGCACAGTACTACAGACTATGGCTAAAGGCTATGTTTACAAACATAAAATAATGATTCAAAGAAGAGGAGCAGACGGTGCTACGATATTTACCTCAAGGTTATGAATCAATGAACCGAGGGACTTATTATTTGGTGAGGCCAGCGGGGTATTCCATTTCCTGCATTCCCTCTTCAGTATGCTGACTCCAATCTCCAGAGTCCTCGATGATTCTTTCTTAGTCCATTTAAATGGGTAATTATTTTTACCAGTTGGTACACGTTTTTCTTTCAATATGCACTCTCACAATAATATTTTTTTTCTGTTCTTCAAATTGATTTGTTGATGGTACAAGGGAATCATTGAAAAAATGTCTTCTCATCAAGGATTGGATTGTGTTCTCATTATAGAACTTAATTTATTATGTGAGGCATTTGCCATTGCAACATCTTGTCTAGGGTATATTTTTTCCATTAAACTGAACTGCCTCGCAAAAAAATTGTATGTAATACCCTCTTCTCCATAAATAAATGACATCTGCTTGGGCAGTAGGTCATGCTTGGCAGAATCGCCTCCTCCCAGTCTTCAGCACTCCTGCAGGAATTGAGCGCCAGTGTGGTCGGGACACATAGAACACCAACAAGCGAAAAAAAACGCACCACTCCGTAAGTTATTTTGGCTCATGCTTTACTAAATTTGAAAGCGCAGACCTGCATGTGTATATAACTATATATACTTGTCCTCGTGGAAATCCAAGTTGCTATTCTTCATAGCATTAAACATAATAAATTTTACAGGAATATTGATAGAGGGATTCTATAAATTTATTTATGACTTTATGATTATGTTTTTACTATAGTTTATGTTTCAATTTGTACCTTGCAAACTGACAAGTAAAATATCACTTATTTAAGAAACAGAGTGCTGTTAAAATGTGGCGGATTACCTTTTAAATGTTTTACAGGATTCAACGATATATGAGCATACTTCCATGTCTACTTGATCCTTTTATACAGAATATGCAGCCAGAGTTTGGGCAATGATCAAAACATGGCTTGGTTTACATGATGTTCATCCCACGGACTGGGGAGGCATGGTTTCCGTCAAGGAGTGGTGGCGCAGCAACACTTACGGGAGGTCGCAATCTCGAAGGCCGCTTGTTTCCCTTATTCCTATCTCTTGGGAAATCTGGAATGAGCGAAATGCTCGGGTGTTCCGCAACAATGCGACTCCGGTCGTTGTGCTTGTGACACATCAAAGCGGAGGCATCATCGGGGTGCCTTGCCGGACGAAATATTTGTGTAATATAATGCCGCGAGAGTGATTCTTAAAATCTTCGTCTTATTCAATGAAAATGACAAGCCTTTGGACTTGTTTCAACATAATATGGACCCGAATGGAGTGAAATGTTTAATATGTGCATACCATTTCTGGATTGAGAGATCTATTTACTGATGGCTGGTTTTTAAAGATGTCTTATAAAGTTGTGAAATTCTACGAGAAAAGGCTTGTGAGTGGAATTAATGAGGACGGTGCCTGTGAAGTTTCCTCCATAGCTCTTTTGCAATCAATCATTCGTCTGTTATTATGGGTAAATGGTCGTCCAAATCCAAAATACACAACAGATTATAGGTTGAATATATCTGTGTCTTACAATCTATTTCTTTCATATTTTCAGTTGTTCCATTGTATGCATGCACATTGGAAGGCAGAAAGTAATGTTGGCTGGTCGCCGGAGAAGTAAAAAGGCCAACATCTTGAGCTGTATGGAGCATGGTTGTTTTCTTGAAGTTTCTGATGGATTGTATACCATTGATTGAGAGGAATCGTTCATTCATGAGAATGGGACAAGAGCATTGCTAGATGGAATTCGGCTGAGTGTAAGTACACATGATAGGTGTGTTTTCATTGATAGAGGAAGGGTGAGAGCATGACACTTGTACAGGAAAAAGAAAGAAATGGAAACCAAAATTTAAAAGTAAAGAGAAGAATGCTATGATCTCATGATAAGATGTCGGTCACCAGCGAGCACCCACATGAGCAAACCTATAATAGGTCCTAAGACACATAATATGTGATTAAGGGGCATAATTGGATTATGAGTTTGGACCAGAGATACTTCCTAAAGTATATGCATTGTAGCCCAGGCAACAAGTATGAGTTGTCACACCTTTCTATATATCTCATGGTTTTGTGGCTTATGCCTTCCTAAAGTATATGCACCAGAACAGGAATCACCGGCGATAAAGAGAAATGTAGATTGGAAGGATCTAACCTGTGGACACACGACCACTCATGAATGAATACCTTTTCAACGTGGACCCATCAAAGACAAACGACGATTGAATCCCACGAGATCCATTGAAGACAAACCTCCACATGCCATCCGACAATGTTAGAAGCACCGCCAGAACAGGGGCTCCGGGAATATATTTTTTCTACAGCTTGTTGAATTAATTTGATGGATTTTCTCATTTCACCAACATACTAAATAGCGAGCTAACGAATCCCCTTCTTTTTGCCATCGGACTTTCCAATCACATTGGTTGTAAGAATCATAAGGATCTACTTTATGAAGATTCCATTGTATTCCAGAAGCTCGTAACATCAGTCCCAATAAGCCCCAATTTACTGTTTCTTCTCCGCTAATAAAACCTAGAGGTACTCGTAATTGTATGCTTAGAAAAAAGAAATATCTGCGTCAATACAACAACGTATTAGTCCTGCTGGCCCTCGGGCCTGCTTCAAGCTATAGCAGATGGGACTAACCTATTTTTTAAAGAAGATATTCTGCCATTCCGAGGAGATATTTCTTTGTTTAGCATTGGACCCTCAACAACAGTCACATCAGTAGGCGGAGAGAACCTTATTCCATTTTCAGAGAGCTGCCTCGTCCTTGCCTCTCTGAGTAGGATACAAACCCTAATAAAACTAAAAAAACATGAAAAAACGAAGCTCTCCCATTGGCACGAGCGGGGATCCACCGCGCCTCCATGGCCCTAAGGCCACAGAGGACGCCGCAGACCGGTGGCGGCTCCTATGGGAGGCATAAGAAACCCGAGCTCCGGTGGCGGCTACGTTTAGGAGGTGGCCAGGTTGTGTGCGTATTTCGGCGTACGAGAATGACGGGAATATCTTAAGCACATCAAATAGATCTTAGTTTGTAACATATTCTTAGTTGAATCATTATCTATACGTATACATAATTTAAATACATTTTTTAATCAAAATATATTGCAGGTGAAGTGGATTTCAATTGCTTTTCAATGGTTGCGGGCTATGTTTTCCTATACATGCACAAAATTACATGCATTATATTTATATATGTAAGTAGGAAAATTTGAAAGGCCCGTGGCAACGCACGGACGTTCTACTAGTTAACCATAAAGTGGCACTTCTCCCAATTCAAGACAAGATTTGTTTGCTCGCATCTCTGCAAAACTCAATCAAGATTGCTTAAACAATCATCAAAAGACTTCCCATAAACAGAAAAGTCATCCATGAAAACTTCAACAATCTTTTCACAAAAGTCAGATAATATAGCAGTCATACATCTTTGAAAGGTAGCAGGTGCATTGCATAAACCAAAAGGCATACATCTATAAGCATAAGTTCCAAAGGGACAAGTGAAAGTGGTCTTTTCTTGATCAGGTTGAGAAACAGGTATTTGTGAAAAACTAGAATATCCATCAAGGAAGCAAAAATGTGTGTGCTTAGACAATCTTTCTAGCATTTGATGAATAAAAGGCAGAGGGTAATGATCTTTTCTAGTTGCTTTGTTTAATTTTCTAAAATCAATTACCATTCCATAGCTTGTAACAATTCTTTGTGGAATAAGTTCATTCTTATCATTAGGAACAACAGTAATACCTCCTTTCTTAGGGACACAATGAACAAGACTTGCCCATCTACTATCAGCTATAGGATAGATTATACCTGCTTCCAGAAGTTTTAATATTTCCGTTCTTACCACTTCCTTCATCTTCGGATTTAACCGACGTTGGTGATCAACAACGGGTTTAGCATCAGGTTCCATATTAATCTTGTGCTGACATAGAGTGGGACTAATGCCCTTTAAATCATCAAGAGTATATCCAATAGTAGCTCGGTGCTTCCTTAGAACTTTCAATAATCTTTCTTCTTCATGTTCTATAAGGTTAGCACTAATAATAACAGGATATATCTTCTTCTCATCAAGATAAGAATATTTCAAAGTGTCTGGCAATTGTTTTAATTCAAACACAGGATCACCTTTAGGTGGAGGAGGACCTCCCAGAGTTTCAATAGGCAAATTGTGTTTAAGCAGAGGATGTTGTTAAAAGAAAATCTTATCTATTTCATTTCTTTCATTCATATGTAAATCATTTTCATGGTCTAGCAGATATTGTTCTAGAGGATGAGTAGGAGGCATAGCAATAGAAGCAAGACCAATTATTTCATCCTTACTAGGCAATTCTTTTTTATGAGGTTTTCTACTAAACTTGGAAAAATTAAACTAATAAGACTCATCACCAAAGCTAACACCGACAGTTTGTTTCTCACAATCTATTTTAGCATTAACGGTGTTCAAGAAAAGTCTACCAAAGATAATGGGACAAAAATCATCTTGTGGGGAACCAAGAAAAAGAAAATCAGTAGGGTATTTTATTTTCCCACACATGACTTCAACATCTCTAACAATCCCAATTGGTGAAATAATATCTCTATTAGCAAGTTTAATAGTAACATCTATGTCTTCTATCTTTGCGGGTGCTATGTCATTCATAATTTCTTGGTATATGGTAAAAGGAATAGCACTCACGCTAGCACCTATGTCACATAAACCATGATAACGGTGATCTCCTATCTGGACTGAGACAACATGCATGCCAATAATGGGTCTATGTTTATCTTTTCCATCGGGTTTGGCAATTCTAGCAGCTTCATCACAGAAATGAATAACATGCCCATCTATATTTTCTTCCAGGAGATCCTTAACCATAGCAACACTAGGTTCTACTTTGATTTGTTCATCAGGTTTAGGTGTTCTAATATAACCATTTTTGACCACAGTTGAAACTTTAGCATGTTCCTTCATCCTAACAGGGAAAGGTGGTTTCTCAGTATAAGCAGTAGGAACAACTGGATCAACATTATAAATAATGGTTTCCTCTTTAGCTAGCATTGGTTATTTAATTTCTTCTTAAATAGGTGGGTGATATTTCCCACTTCTCCTTAGGGAGATCAACATGAGTAGCAAATGATTCACAAAAGGATGCTACTATCTCAGAGTCTAGTCCATATTTAGTGCTAACTTTTGAAAAGCATCGATATTCATAAAAGATTTAACACAATCAAACTTGAGCTTAATACCTGACTCTTTACCTTCGTCGAGTTCCCAATTTTTAGAGTTGCGTTTAATTCTTTCCGGAAGATCCCACCGGAATTCAATAGTCTTCTTCACAAAAGAACCAACACAAGAAGTATCAAGCATGGATCGATCATTATGAGAAAGCTGAGCATAAAAATTCTGGATAATAATTTCTCTTGAGAGCTCATGATTGGGGAATGAATATAACATTGACTTAAGCCTCCCCCAAGCTAGAGCGATACTTTCTCCTTCACAAGGCCAAAAATTATATATGTAATTCCGATCCACGATGAACTAGATGCATAGGATAATTTTTTTGGTGAAACTCCAATTTCAATCGATTCCAATTCCAAGATCCAATATCATCGCATAGCCTACACCATGCCAATGCTTTCCCCTTCAAAGATAAAGGGAAAACCTTCTTCTTAACTTCATCTCCGGGTAAACCTACAAGCTTAAACAATCCACAAATTTCTTCCACATATATCAAGTGCATATGAGGATGTTCTGTTCCATCCTGCATAAGGATTAGCTAGCAGTTGTTCTATCATACCCGAAGGAATTTCATATTCTATATTTTTTCAGTAGGTGAAGTAGGTTGAGGGATAACTAATTGTGGTTCCGGTCGAGGTGAAGATACCTCAAACAAACCCCTCAAAGGATTGTTTTTCATATTAACAAGTGACAATAAATTTCAGCATGTAGTAATATTTTTCCTTACTAATTTCCACTTACCAAGAGTGCTTCACTCCCCGGTAACGGCGCCAGAAAAGAGCCTTGATGACCCACAAGTATATGGGATCAATTGTAGCCTTTTCGATAAGTAAGAGTGTCGAACCCAACAAGGAGCAGAAGGAAATGACAAGTGGTTTTTAGCAAGGTAATGTCTGCAAGTGCTAAAATTGTAAGTAACAGAATAGTTTGATAGCAAGATAATTTGTAACAAGCAAGTAACGATAATAGTAACAAAAGTGCAGCAAGATAGCCCAATCCTTTTGAGGCAAAGGATAGGCCAAAATGGTCTCTTATAATAAGCAAACCGTTCTTGAGGGTACATGGGAATTTCATCTAGTCACTTTCATCATGTTGATTCGGTTCGTGTTCGCTACTTTGATAATTTGATATGTGGGTGGACCGGTGCTTAGGTGCCGTTCTTACTTGAACAAGCCTCCTACTTATGATTAACCCCCTCGCAAGCATCCGCAACTACAAGAAAAATATTAAGAATAAATTCTAACCATAGCATTAAACTTTTGGATCCAATCTGTCCCTTACGGAATAGCGCATAAACTAGGGTTTAAGCTTCTGTCACTCTCGCAATCCATCATCTAATAACTACTCCACAATGCATTCCCTTAGGCCCAAATATGGTGAAGTGTTATGTAGTCGACGTTCACATGACACCACTAAGGGAATCACAACATACATACTATCAAAATATCGAACACATATCAAGTTCACATGATTACTTGCAACAAGATTTCTCTCGTGACCTCAAGAACAAAAGTAACTACTCACAAATGATAATCATGCTCAGGATCAAAGGGGTATTAAATAGCATAATGGATCTGAACATATAATCTTCCACCAAATAAACCATATAGTAATCAACACTACACTACAAGAAAAAAACACATCCGTGACATTTTGGGCCGAACGAATTTTTTCCTGTCATGCTTATGACACTTCTATGACGATAATTGTGACAAAACCCGGTATCATCATAGATGTGTTGGGCTCCTACTTCTATGACAAAAAATCATGACAGAAAATGGGCTTTTCGTCCTGGGCAGGCTGGAGACGCAGCTGCATGACATTCTTTGGGCCGTCCATGATGGAAAAAATCATGGAAGAAGCGAGGGCGAGGAAAATATCGTGGAGTTCCCGATTACGGTGGGTGGTCGGGGCCGAGCGATGCACTGTGGTTTGCGCGTTTCCCTCGTGTACGCGCGTGTGTGCGAGGCGTTGGCTAACTGAACCCGGAGCGATCGCACGTTACTGAACCCGAGCGATCGATCCCTTAGCTGTTAACTGAACCCGAGCGATTCACTTGCTGCTGACTGAAACCGAGCAATTCCTTCGCTGCTGCTGCTTACTAAACCCGAGCGATCGATCACTGCTGCTGCTTGCTGAAGCTGATCGAGCCCCCGTGCGAGACGTAGCCAGTCGGTGTTGGGTTGCCTCTCGATGAACAGTGACCGTTGATACCGTGCGTGCGATACGTAGAACGAGTCGAGACGTGGTGAGTCGAGCCGGTTGGTTGGCTGTGGATGGATAGTTCCCGGTGGGGGTTGGATGTACAGGACCCCGTGGTAGTAGGCCGTTGCCGCTGGATGAACAGGACCCAGAGGAGGCCGCAGCACCCCAGCCAGTTGGGGTGGATGAACAGGACCCCATGGAGGGCTGGATGAACAGCAGCCGGTGGAGGCTGGATGAACAGTAGCCGTGGATGAACAGTAGCTCGTGGAGGCTGGAGGAGTTCGACGGTGGATGAACAGTAACCTGTGGAGGCTGGAGCGAGGCGGTAGACGGTGGATGAACATGACCCCGTTTTGACCGTAGGCACTCCAACACAAGTCCATTTCCTCCGTTTCGCGGTACGCCACACCCCTCCTGATCAACAGGACCCCGTTTCGACCGTAGGCACTCGAACACAAGTCCGTTTCCTCTGTTTTGCGGTACGCCAGACCCCTCCCGATGAACAGGATCCCGTTTCGACCATGGCCGGTCGAACAGAAGGCCGTTTCCTCCGTTCTGCGGTATGCCAGACCCCGTTTTGGCTATTCCGTCCAAGTCGGTTGGCTCCCGTTGAACATGACACATTCTAACCCAGTCGGTTGCCTCCCGATGAACTGGACACTGTTTCTCTGTTCCGACCCAGCCGGTTCGCTGCCCGATGAACAGGACGCCGTTGCTGCCGTCCGTTGCCTCTTCATGTACACAAGCCCTGGCCGTCCGTATATATGCGCGAGTACGCGCTCGAGACCCCGCCCGTATGTACGTACGTGGCCATATTTTTTGCCCTGTGGCTGTACGTACGTGTACAAGACTTAGACGGGACTGCTTGAACTGCTATGTCGGGTGCTCTACAATGACACGTGCCGCTACTTACTCGGCCACGGTTCATACTTGCAGAGAGACCGATCGACCAGTATGTATGTACACATTCGTGACTAGACAGACAACGCTACGTACGCTTTGACCGGGTGGGTCCCAGCGGCCAGGGAGGATAAGGACGCACTTCCTTGCATGCGAAGATATAGCTGGTCAGTCCCAGCTGTCAGGGGGAGGAATCATTTTTATTTTGCGAGTAATAAGGAGGCACTTCCTTGTGTTCGAAGATGTAGCTGGTGGGTTCAGCTGTCAGCCTCACCGCCTAAAGTCCTCTTCCGACGACTGTCCTTCGTTGACAACGCCGCGCCGAGAGCACCAAGGCGGTGGACGACGGCGAGTCCTAGGAAGGGAACGACGCAGAGCCGGGGAAGACGCGGCAGTGGATGCCCACGCGGAGGGGAGTACGTCGGTTGACTGCTTCGGTTGCGGTGTGAGGCTGCCATCGCTGGAGAATAACAGGAGGTGTGGGTGAGTATAGAGGGATGGCATGGCCAATGGTGGCAGCACAGCCGGACACGGGAGGCAGGAGTAAGCGGCACGACCGGCGCTGGTTTGGGCGGCTGGAGCAAGAAGACCAGAGGTTGAAGAAGCACGACGGCCGTTGGATGGACATCGTACGGTCACTACAACTAGAATCGTTTCTATTGACTAAGTTGACAAAGCCCATGGTACACATCAACTTAGTAGGCCCACAGGTTAGCCTCTGAAACGGTGCACCCCAGATGTCAGGGGGAGGAATCATTTTTGGGTAGCTGAAGCAAGAATATCCGAGATTGAAGAAAAAGCACGACATTCGTTGGATGGACACCCAACGGCCACTGCTGCTAGAACCGTGTGTTGACTATAAGTTGACAAAGCCTTGCATATGCGTGAACTTAGTTTTTTAGAGGACGCGTCAACTTAGCAGGTCCACAAGTGTGTGGTAGAGAACATATAGCCCATTTGCGGTTTGTAAGAATGTATAACCCATTTTTGAATTCTAACGGAATTTACTCCAGCCCATTTACAGTTTGTTCAAAGTACAGCCCATTTTCTAGCTAGGACAACGATTAATAATTTCAACCAACCGCTCAAAACATAATTCAACAAAATTTCCCACATTTTGATGGGATCCGAAATATTTTTATCCCAAAATTTCTAGTCAGACTAAATATAATTTCAAAATAAATTTGTATTACGTAAAAATCCAATGAAATATTGCGTGCACAACAAGTAATGAAATTAAAAATTTCAAAATCCAAAAGTAATATTTTTTTAAACTAAATACGTGTTTGGTGCATTTTTTATAGTTACTTCCAGTTTTTTTAATTATATCCCATTTATTACTTCTTAAAGCCCATTTTCTTGTTAAGCCTAATGCATCCCTCCTAGAAAAGATTTGCAGCCGAGTGGGGCGGAGAATAACAAGTTGACCTTGCGTGGGTATTCCTCAAAAAAAGTATAGGTGGGCTAGCCATTTTCAGGTTGAAAAAAATTAATAACAAGGCTGGATATCTAGCCTGGGCTAGACGGGCCACAGCCAGCCCAGTTAATACACTGCTCTCCTCTGAACAACAACAAAAATATCGCTCAAGAAAAACTCTACAGTGCTCACACCTCAAAAACACAAATACTGTTCGAGCTGCTTGGTCCCAACTGTCGGCCACTCCTTGTGCAATTCTCTTGTTTATTGACTACATAGGTTGACAATGGCGTGGGACGGTGATGCCAGGAAACCAGGAGGAAGCAAAAAAAATATAGTTGTATATAATAAGGAGGCACTTGCGTATGTGCGGCTATGGCCCTGGCGGGTCCCCACTGTCATCCTCTCCAAGTAAAGTCATCTCCTCATTCCATGTCCGTCGACCATGTTGACAATGCGAGACGGCGGCGCCACGGCGAGCGCAACAACTCGAAGGACGACGGAGAGGGCCTTGCAGGCCCTACGGATGGTCTGATACAGCGCCCGCTGCTCATTCAGGAAGCCAGGATCATAGGGCCACATGCCCGCGATGGCATTGCCGTTCGCTTGTTCGCCGGTGCTCGTTGAGGAGACGGAGGTTGCAGCACAGGTCCTCCTCCGCTGGTAGCTCTTCCGCCATTAGGGCGTCGAAGTGCGGCCGCACCTGCTCTATGGTGAACACGGCATGAACCGGCTTGGACAGTGGCTCCGGCTCCTGGTCGGAAGCTACATCCATCGTCTGATTGTCGTCGCTCAGCTCGGCGAGCTCGCTGGCGAGCCAGCATGTCCGGCTGCTAGACTGACCTGCTGCCAAGCATGAGTCTGACCACCCTGGCCCACCCAGACCGCCTCCCTCGCCCGCGCGCGCTTTCCGCCCGAAACGGTCAGCGTCGCCCGTGCCGCTTCCCGGTGCAGGTGATTGCTCCACGTTCAAATGATACAAGTGTCGTCTGTCCGTCCGTCTGCCGCCCACATTAATGATACGCGGTTGCCGAGGCGGCTACTCCGACGCCACCCGTCCGTCCCTCCGCCGCCCATCATTGCTATACAAAACCGTTGCGCCGGCCATAGCCGCAGTCATCTGCCTCCGTTCCCTTTCTCCTGTTCACACCACTACCGCCCACAATGGCTTCCTCGTGCTCCACCGCTCTTCGGGGCGGGCGGTGCATTGCACCATGACCATCGGCGAGGCCCGTGCCAACCCCCTCCTTCGCGCCATCCTCGCCGGTGCATTGCACCATGACCATCGGCGAGGCCCGTGCCCAATACATGGACACGGTGAGGCAGAAGCGCCAGGAGCAGTTCTGGGAGGCACAGGCCGACGCCGCCTACAACCACCATCTCCTCCAGGAGCACCTGTAGGCAGAGGAGCAGATCGACGCGGAGCGGGCGGAGCAGGAGGCGCTGCTCGACTCGTACCGCTCCGCCCGCAGGAGCCGCCTCGCGCGTTGGCGGTACCGCATGCGGGTGGCCGAGGTTGCGGCCGCCTACAAAGAGGGCGATGAAGCGGGCGAGGCGCTGTTTGGCGAGACCGAGGACGAGGCGGATGAAAATGCCGGCTCCACCGAGTCCCCGCTCCGCTGGTGTCGACGAGGCCCCGCCGCGCCAACAACGAGGTAGAGTACACCGCCGGCTCCACCGATGCCCTGCCATGCCGGCACCGAGGGGGAGGATTTATCAAGCTCCGCCGAGGCGCCGCCCTGCCGGCAACGAGACAGAGGACATCGTCGGCTCAGTAGAGGCCGCGCTCCGCTGCCAACGAGGTCACGCCACACAGAAAACGAGGAAGAGTAGAAAACGGTAGGTCGCCGCCGCTCGGGTCCAAGTAAGGCCACCGCTGCTACCCTCCGGTTGAAGCCAAGCTAGGCGGGTTGACCATTGACGGCTGATTAGCTTCTGGCGGCGACGTGGAGTCGGAGAGCTGTGTTGGAGAAGGACGCTGGTTCAGTTACTTAACTGCAGGTGCAGTTGGCTCACTGACACGTGGGCCCAACAGGCATCTGGGCCACATGTCAGTTACGCAACTGCACCTGCAGTTAAGTCACTGAAGCTCAGTCCGCTGGAGAAGAAACTTCTGTTCGGCTCAGCCGGACACGGGTGGGTAGCTTCGGTTAATTAATTATACCTCTAGCGCACCCCTTTTTAGTTGAAGAATGTATAAAATGTAATGAAATCTGGCATGTTTATATGAAATCCGACCGTGTATGAATGAATTTAGTTCGATTAGTTTGAATTCTTGTATCACTGGCATTTGAAGAACATGCAAAACAATACGTACTAGCATTATTCCCAGGGTGATCACCTCGTTTCCAGCAGTTTCACATGTACTCCCTCCGGTCCTTTTTAGTCTGCATATAAGTTTTGTCTGAAGTCAAAGTATCTCTACTTTGACCAATCTTACAGAAAAAAGTATGAACATTCACAATGTAAAATCAACTGACTTGAAAGAAATCTAATATGCGAAGTAAAAAGGAACAAAGGGAGTACAAAGAGTTTGAGCAGCTTTTTAGCGTTCCAGTACATTGCAATCCAACACACGGGCCTGACAATTCACAGAGAACATTCAAAACAATTGATTATTATGCATCTGGGTGATTCACATGTCAGAGCCAATATTTACTTCACAACTAAAGAATAAAGAAAAATCGATCGATGCTGCTGACAGCAAAGGGCGTTCCATTCGAAAATATCAAATGCATGTCTTCTTGCCTCAATGAGCAAAATTTGACAAGGTTGTCCCATTCCAAAATGTCAAATGCGTGTTGTTTTGTGTACATCAATGAGCAAACTTTGACAAGGTTTTCCCATTCCAAAATATCAAATGCCTACGATTGTGGAATGGGAGGGGTTTACCATCAGTTCGGACATTGACATGGCACCTCGTGCTAAATAAACCAACTATTCTTTTTGTGCAGTTCCACCAAAACCAACCAAATTCGCGCATACTTTGTATGATTTCGCCTTTATATGTTGCAACGCCTTGAACTATCGGCACCTCCTTTCTTGTGGTGGAAATGAATGATTCGATGTATTCATGAACATTTTTTGCAGTTCCCATTGAAATCAAGCTGAGCACCCATGTTTGCATAAATACAAAAAAAAGTGATTTGTATAAAGCAAACTGTACTATGAATTGACAGTTTAAACAGGCAACCTACATGATCCATGCAGAGCACACATTTAAAAAAATGGAGCTCACCAGAAGGAATCCTAACACAACATTGTATTGGCCATCACAGCAATAAAGATGGAGATCTGTGAGTCCTTCTGAGCTGAAGTTAGTTTGTTCTTGTGGGCAGTAATGTAACCATCCTTCAACTACTTCCTTCTGTTATGACATGGATGATCCTGTTGTGCAAAGGCAAGAGAACAACTAAATGCTGCATCCCTGTTTGCTCGAAAAGAAGGAAAGGAAATAATTAAAACAACATAGATGAAGCACTTCTCGAGGACAATACCACTTTCTCATGCCAATATCTAAACAGTAGCACAACACCAATAGAGATGACAAAGCT
This sequence comes from Triticum aestivum, assembly GCF_018294505.1. Classification (NCBI taxonomy): domain Eukaryota; kingdom Viridiplantae; phylum Streptophyta; class Magnoliopsida; order Poales; family Poaceae; genus Triticum; species Triticum aestivum. The sequence continues at coordinate 101,080,162 of NC_057805.1, forward strand.
TAATCATATGGATGAAATCCGTGGGCCAGTACCAACCTTTGTCAGGAGGCTTATTGTGTAGAGCATACAGATGAAGCACTTCTCCGGAACCATCTGTTGTTACCTACTGTGGTTACCATGCTTACTATATACTCCTCGATTAGTTTAATGTTTCCAACATCTTCTTGTGCAGTTCCACTAAAATATATGTTATCTTCAAAGAAGATCCCTGTTTGCACAAGTAGAGATAATTACATATTACATTAAGAGTGGCATCAAATGAGTGGCAAAACAATTGCTCATTCCAGCCATAGCAATAAATTAAGATGCAAAACTATATCATTACTTGTGTCATCACAGTTCCAGTGCTTCATTACAGCACTGGGAGTTGATTTTTGTTTTCTTCCGCTTGTTCTTCCCCTTCATCACTTGGTTCAATAACAGACAAGCTTCGCCTTCAATGTAAGATTTGGCATGTCAATTAGGGAGCACAAGTATAGCACTAAACAACGACATTAATTTTCTGATGAAAGTGGCAAAATACAGGCCAACAGTTGTGAAATATCCTTATCTTACCTCAATGGGATATTACGGTGCACATACAGATTGGAAGTCTTGTCTCCATTCGTGCAGTTCACCAAAATCAAGCAACATTACTATATAAGTAGCACAACATATGAAAGCACACTACACAATCATGTGAAAGAAGGCTAGTATTGAGCTCTCATGACGCGGAATTCAAACAACTCACAAGAAGAAGATCTGAAACAAATTTTCCAACACGGATAGGAAGTCAGATCTCCTCTTGTGCAGTTCCACTAAGATCAAACAACCAAGCAACGTTGTCGGTGTGACATTTTGGTTGAACTGCACAAAACACTCTTAAAACAAAAGTGTTTTGTGCAGTGCAACAAAAGGTCACAATAGCAACAAGGTGAAGATAACCCTATTTACACAAAGGTGCAAAGGAAACAACTAGTGGTTAATAACGGTGGATGACAGAGAAGCCAACAAGAAGAAGCATCTAACTTATCTAAATGGGAAAGAAAGCAAGACTGTAGCATTTCTCAAACAGTGGCATTGATTCATATTAACAGAGGGATTATATTAACAATAAAATTTGTTAAACATGTAATTTACTTTTAACTTTGGCATTGCTTCAATTTTCCAGCGGCATTATTAGAGGGTGTTTGTTTACAGGGACGTTTTGGTGTAGGGACTAAAAAAGTCCCTTTTAGTCCCATCTAAACCAAGCAGGAGGGACTTTTAGGGACTAAAAGTGGGCATTTGGGACTACAGAAAGAAGACCCTGAGGGAGAGTCTTTTTGGGACTTTTTCCAACAGTTGCCCCTGCCCCGTATCACACCTTATCTCTATTAGTTCATTACTAGGGGTAACATGGTCTTTTAGCATGTCATTTAATAACCTCTGGTCCATGTTTAGTCCCTGAAACCAAGCAGGTAGGGACTAGGGACTTTTTAGTTGGGACTAAAAAAAGTCCTAGGACTTTTTAACCAAATAGGGCCTTAGATTAACAACAGCTAAAGAGTTGCACGGGACAGTGGACGCACCAGCACCATGTGCATCTACCGATGTATAAAGGGGTGATGCACAGTCTGTTACAACAAAGAACAAACAACCAAGGAGCATATTTCTGTTGGTCCCAGTTTTGTTATCTTTATACACCTTTCCCTATGTGAGGGCAGCAAATCTAGTCCTGCTCAAACTCTATGGCTTTGTCCCCCAAAACAAAAAGATTAGTTCGTTACAGATGTGCGTACTGCGTTTGTCATTGTTTTCCCTTTTCGACCAACGTAGGTGCTGGATATCCAGTCTGTACTACTTTCCCCTTCCTTTCCTCTTTGAACCACGTCCTAGATTCATGCTATACAACTTTCCCCACTACTTTCCCCCCTTCCTTTCCTCTTTGAACCACGTCCTAGATTCATGCTATACAACTTTCCCCACTACTTTCCTGTTTGATCCAACTCCTAGATTCGAGTGCAGAAGCGGAAAAAGGCCACATGCAGCTAGAGCAATGCAGGTGGAATAAGTAAATTATACCTTAAGGTTCTCGGGGTGTGGCTCAATGGGTGGCCGGAGGCCGATCTGCCCACACTATGTACGGTAGCAAGGAATAAGGGGTCGGAGGCCCTCCCACGCCGCCGCTGGGTGAAAGAGAACAGTTGCGCCGGTAGTGGATTCCCTCCCTCGCCGACGGTGACAACGTTAAGCCTCCTTCCTTTCCCGGCGGACGGATCCTGCCGGCTCTTTGACCAGCAGTGAGGGAAGAGAGAGAGGCCAATGAAGTCTTGTTTAGGTCTGGAGAGGGTGAGAGAGTGTGAAGAGAGCAACTACAAGTGCTGAGGCTCCAGCGTGTATATATATATAGTGCAGAGAGAGTGTGAAGAGTGCAAACCCTAAAGAACAAGCACCGAGGCTGCAGCGTATATAGATGGAGTGGTTTTCTTTTTCTCTCCATAAAAATCGTTTTAAATTGTCCATGAAACGGAACTCTTTATTTAACGTAGTGAAGAAAAATACTAAGGGCAATGATAATACATGAAAAAAATTAATGCTCGAAGGAGTCAACTCGCAATTAATGCTGCACGCCTCCCGGTCGCGCTTACTAACGTTCACGTGTGGTACACGACCTTCTAAAGTAAACAACAACTGAACCACACACGGTCAAAATATCGGAAAGGTGGGCTGCACTATCCTCCAATTTTAAATATTTTGGGCACTTGTGTTCGGCCTAAGTCAGTGTGCCACCGCATGTACTAAGGATTACAGCGGGTGCTAAGAAACTAGGGCGTATTGAGAGTAATTGCCATGGCATTTATTTGTAGGGTCACTTGCAAATTGTGAAACTCTATTCTCCTCTTACCTAGTGGATGAGGCAAATCTTTTGCCTCCGTTTCAGAAAAGTAAACGAGAAGTTCAATTTTAATTATTTAGTTTGTACACTTTGCTCTCTTCCAATAATTTTGGGCACTTGTATTCAGCCTAAGTCAGTGTGCCACCGTATCTCGTACTACTCCCTCCGTCTAGGTGTAAGTCACGTTAGAATGTGCAGCGGGACCAAGGTGCAAGCAGATTGGAGGAGAAGGAGAAACTTGACCAGTCCTTCCTCCAATCAAAGCCCCGATTTCTGTCTCTAAACGCAACAACTAATCACAACAATTAAGAGATGTCGTTTTAGCTACCATGCAGGGCCACGTATTAACTCGCATGCAAGCCGACTTTGATTTCTTGACTGATCAACGCGTAGTTGCACTCCATGCATTGGGTTTCCGGGGGGATAACAAGGCAGAGTAAGTAACAACGCTCGCTAGCAACGAGGCTAGGAGGGGATTGAGATGCGAAGTTAATGGACGACGCTTAAACATTTTGGGAATATCTGATTTTCATAAGATGACTTAACACCTAGACGGAGGGAGTACTACTCCTCAGTCCAGGTTTGATGGAATATTCGTCACCTCTTCTCTTCTTGTACGTACTCCATTTGTATCTCACTTCCTGTGGTTTCGCACTCGCACGATAGATATTCCTATTCTATGAACCTGTGTGTGTGCGTGTGTGTGTGTGTGTTTAACAGTGTGTGTGTGTGTTAGAGAGAGCGACACATCGACCTACTCCTACAGAGAGATGGTGTGTAGTGTACGATTTAGTCGCGAGAGTCGGTGCATCCTCTCGTTTCCGGGTGTCCGGTTGGGACAGCTGCCACGCCCGCTCCTGACCAGCCTGGCCCACCCAAAGCCCCTCCATCGCCCGCGCGCGCTTCTCGCCCGAAACGGTCAGCGTCGCTCCAAAGAATCGATGCCGCATTCATGCTCGGGCAGAGCGAACGTGACCTCTCACTGGCGCCTGCGTTGAAGGGAGAAGCGGATTCAAGAGTGATGGTTGCTTCATCCGTCCAACTTACTGCTGGGTCTATGTGATTTGACGGCTCATTGGTCATTATTACTGAGGTGGTACGACTGCTGGATGTCCCACGCTTCGGTGAAAGGAGGTACTAGATTACAATTTTCTCCATTATTACAGCGGAGGAGTGCGAAAGCAGTGAAAACACGCAGGCTCAGTGATTACATGGCCCACCTCACACTATCACCATATTTTTTGGACACCGTGCGACACCTAACTCTTTACATAGTAGTATAGTACGTAGTACGTACTGTAATTTCTCAGCGAGATAAATTTGTACAATGATATGAAGCTTCCAGCTTCTGTTTCATGTATCTTGCGTCCAAGGTTGCCCCATTGCAACATTTCATCAAATACAAAGGAGACCAACATGCATGCTATTGCATCTCAATGATTGACATATCATAGCCAATATGTACTCCCTCCGTTGCAAAATAAGTGTCTCAACTTTATGCAAACTTTAGTACAAAGTTGTACTACTTCTAAAGTTGACACTTATTTTGGAGCAGAGACAACTAAAGAAAAAATGATCCATGCAGTCCCTAGCCCTTGAACCCTAAACCCTAACCACGCTTTAATTTGCTGGCAACGTTGAAGCTTCCGAAGAAATGAAGTTTGCAACCCTTTGACCATCGGATCATTTTGTGCAGTTCCACTAAAATCGAGATGAGCATTCCTGTGGCAAAGAAATTGAAGAAGCATGATTAGAATAAGATTACTGGGACTAGTTGATGAGACATAAACTCATCACAAATACAGTAGAAGCCAGTAGAGGTATGTGCGGGGCAAAGAAGTAGAGAAATATCCACATGGAGCGATGTGGGCAGCTGGGGCAGTGGTGCAAGAAGGCTGTAAGGAAGTTGTACCTGAGGGATGTCGGGACATAGCTCAACCTAGAGGAGGGCGGCTGGAGGCGGCAACTGCCCACGTCGCGGCAGTGAGCAAGGGACGAAGACAACCTCACCGGCTTTGTGAGAGAGAACGGCAGGGACCCCTGATCGGGACGTGCCTACAGTGGGTTTTCGCCGCCGGTGATGGCGACCGCATCTACACAAAGCATCCACCCCTTCCCCCGGCGGACGTGATCTGCCCAGATGTTAGAGATGTGGCCACAGTCGTTTTGTGTGAGAGAGTGTGAAGAGAGCAACCCCAACAAGCAACCGTGTAGGCTCGTCCTGGCTATGTATATAGTGGAGCGGTCTCCCTTTCTCTCCATATGAACCTATTTATATTGCATACGTGCCACTAAAGAAAAAAACTTTATTTATAAATGACGCGGCACCGTTCATGCGTGGTTCCTGACCCTCCATTATTTATAAGTGAGTAACTACTACTAGACGCGTCAAATTATCACGTGGGCTGCATCATCTTATAGAAATGAGCTCCATCGTGTCACGTGTGTGGTTGGGGAAGACACAAAGGACGCAAAGAGTGCTACTAGTACTACGTGCGTGGGTGCGTGCACCTCTTCTCTTCGAGCATGGTTATTAAAAATATAGCCCACTACTGTACCACGCGGTTATTATATATAGGCAAAGAGTATAGGCAGTAATAATGACTAATAAGCCGTCAAATCATGAGACCCACCTTTCTCTATGTTTGACCAAGGAAGCAGCCATCATTTCACTCCTCGTTAAATATCCATCCGCTGCTACCTCCGCAAATAAATAAAAATCCGCTTCTACCTCCGTAGCATGGTTAATAATATTAGCCATGTCAATCACGACGTAGAAATATTATTCACTGATACAATAGGGCTAGATCTAAGGCTGGTGAATTTTTTTACTTTGTCTCTTTCTCTTTTTTCTCATTTACTCATTTTATATAGGAGCACGTGTAGAGGATGGCTATTCCTTTCGATGAGACTTCTTCATGGGGTTTAAGACTAAGCAACTCCGAATTATGCCCACTGCCCATCACTCTGAATCGTGCCATCTATGATAGGGAGTACTCCCATTGCAACAATGAGGTCCACTAGGTCTAGCACGTCCTGTAAGAAGAGACTGTCACGCAAAACATACATATTGTTGCCTTCTTCCTCATACAGTGGTACCACTGGTACGTACTATTGGAAATATGCCCTAGAGGCAATAATAAAATGGTTATTATTATATTTCCTTGTTCATGATAATTGTCTATTGTTCATGCTATAATTGTGTTATCCGGAAATCGTAATACATGTGTGAATACATAGACCACAACATGTCCCTAGTGAGCCTCTAGTTGACTAGCTCGTTGATCAACAGATAGTCATGGTTTCCTCACTATGGACATTGGATGTCATTGATAACGGGATCACATCATTAGGAGAATGATGTGATGGACAAGACCCAATACTAAGCATAGCACCAAGATCGTGTAGTTCGTTTGCTAGAGCCTTTTCAATGTCAAGTATCATTTCCTTAAACCATGAGATCGTGCAACTCCCGGATACCGTAGGAGTGCTTTGGGTGTGCCAAACGTCACAACGTAACTGGGTGACTATAAAGGTGCACTACGGGTATCTCCGAAAGTGTCTGTTGGGTTGGCACGGATCGAGACTGGGATTTGTCACTCCGTATGACGGAGAGGTATCTCTGGGCCCACTTGGTAATGCATCATCATAATGAGCTCAATGTGACTAAGGAGTTAGCCACGGGATCATGCATTACGGTACGAGTAAAGTGACTTGCCGGTAACGAGATTGAACAAGGTATTGGGATGCCGACGATCGAATCTCGGGCAAGTAACGTACCGATTGACAAAGGGAATTGTATACGGGATTGATTGAATCCTCGACATCGTGGTTCATCCGATGAGATCATCGTGGAACATGTGGGAGCCAACATGGGTATCCAGATCCCGCTGTTGGTTATTGACCGGAGAGGCGTCTCGGTCATGTCTGCATGTCTCCCGAACCCGTAGGGTCTACACACTTAAGGTTCGGTGACGCTAGGGTTGTAGAGATATTAGTATGCGGAAACCCGAAAGTTGTTCGGAGTCCCGGATGAGATCCCGGACGTCACGAGGAGTTCCGGAATGGTCCGGAGGTGAAGAATTATATATAGGAAGTCCAGTTTCGGCCACCGGGAAAGTTTCGGGGGTCACCGGTATTGTATCGGGACCACCGGAAGGGTTCCGGGGGTCCACCGGGTGGGGCCACCTATCCCGGAGGGCCCCATGGGCTGAAGTGGGAAGGGAACCAGCCCCTGGTGGGCTGGTGCGCCCCCCATGGGCCTCCCCCTGCGCCTAGGGTTGGAAACCCTGGGGGTAGGGGGCGCCCCACTTGCCTTGGGGGGCAAGCCACCCCCTTGGCCGGCGCCCCCCCAGGACCCCTATAAATAGTGGGGGGAGGGAGGGCAGCAGTACCACAGCCCCTGGCGCCTCCCTCTCCCCCTGCAACACCTCTCCCTCCCGCTTGCGCTTGGCGAAGCCCTGCCGGGATCCCCGCTACTTCCACCACCACGCCGTCGTGCTGCTGGATCTCCATCAACCTCTCCTTCCCCCTTGCTGTATCAAGAAGGAGGAGACGTCGCTGCTCCGTACGTGTGTTGAACGCAGAGGTGCCGTCCGTTCGGCACTCGGTCACCGGTGATTTGGATCACGACGAGTACGACTCCATCAACCCCGTTCACTTGAACGCTTCCGCTCGCGATCTACAAGGGTATGTAGATGCACTCCTTTCCCCTCATTGCTAGTATACTCCATAGATGGATCTTGGTGATGCGTAGAAAATTTTAAAATTCTGCAACGATCCCCAACACGTACTACTAGTACTACTACTACTCGTCCTCCTGTAAACCTTGCGCTTGGCATCTCCAAAATATTAACCTTGCGCTTGGCTCTTCGCCTCTTCGGGGAGTCGAGTAATAATGGTACTGCAATATATATTGTTCTGGCTATCTGAGACCGAATGAATTGCCGCACGTCCACCACGTGGGCGAGGGTCGAGCGAGGGGCGAGGGAGAGTGCGTACTATTACATCCATTTCAATATGGACTACATATGTATCTCCTTGATAGATCTTGTGTGTGCGTATAATTTTTTCTGTTTTCCATGCAACGTTACCCAACACTTATATACCAGAAGATGGACACTAGAGGTGGGCCAGGGCCCCCACTACCCACCAGGGCCCCTGGCGCGCCCTGATGCCTTGTGGGCACCTGGATGGCCCCCCTCTGTTAGTTCTTTTCTTCAATATTTATTATATATTCCAAAATAATTCTCCGTAAAATTTCAGCTCATTTGGAGATGTGCAGAATAGATATCTCTAACATAGCATTTTCAGGTCCAGAATTCCAGCTGCCGGTATTCACCCTCTTTGTGTAACCTTGCATATTATGAGAGAAAAGGTATTAGAATTACTCCATAAAGTGTTAAAATGCATAAAAACACTATAAGTAACAGTAGAAAAACATGATGCAAAATGAACGTATCAAATTGCCATAATTATTAAATGAATTTTTCAAAAAACGACCTAGGATTAAAATTACCTCTATAAGCATTACTATTAAATAGTTTCCTGAGACAAAACTCACATCTATGGGATCGTTATTTTGCTTAATCAAATTGGACAAAGGCACATCATTAGAATCAATAAGAATAATTTTACTAGTAACCAATTTCATAAGGGCATCCACTTTATCACTCAAAGTACTAATTTTTTCAACAGAATTCACTTTTTTAATAGTAGAAGCTCTTTCCGTATGTCATTACGAACAATTTGCCATAATATTATCAAGCAATTTAGTAGCTTCACCCAAAGTAATCTTCATAAAATTACAACCCGCGACGGAATCTAAAAGATTTCTAGAAACAAAGTTTAATCCCGCATAAAAAAATGCGTATGATCACTCACAAATTTAAACCATAAGTAGGGCAATTTCTTATCATCAATTTTATCCTTTCTCGAGATTGGACAACATGTTTATGCTCAAGTTGTTTGAAATTCATAATTTGATTTCTAAGCGAAATAATTTTCACGGGAGGAAAATATTTAGTGATAAAAGCATCTTTACATCTATCTCAAGAATCAATACTAATTCATTGCAAAGATGATAATCAAATTTTTGCACGTATCATGCAATAAAAATAAATCGAAACGGTTGTATTTGCGCCAACCGGACGGCCGCGCGGCGTCGCGCGCCGGTCGACCGGCGGAGAGCACTGGCCTCCACCCAATCGGCCCGGCTGACCCAAAAACCCATTTTTGAGTCGTGGCACCCAAATCATAGGCACCGAATCGCAACGCGAGCTGACCTGCTCTGTTTCTCCGCCCCTATGACCTGAGGCGCTACCGAGTGATCCCGGCGCCACGCGCCCCAGCAAAACCACGGCGACCAACTCTGCGCGGGCGCTGATGATGCCGCCGTCCACCGCGCGGCGGCTCTGCTTCCTCTCCCTGCTCCTCCTCCTCCTCCTCCTGGCCGCAGCCGCTTCTGCCACCGCAGATGCTGCGGCGGCGGAGGAGTTCACGGAGGAGCTGCTCCTCCGGCCGCTCCCGGACCGCAAGGCGCTGGCCCATTTCCACTTCCGCTCCTCCGCGCCTCCCGCCTCCGCCGCCGGCCGACACCACCACCTCTTCCCCAAGGCTATCTCCCAGCTGGTACTTACCCCCCATAGATCCCTCTTCTCAACCATAGAGATCTCTTGCTACCTGCTGTCCTATGGTTTCTGTTCGGATAGCTCGTGTAATTAGGGACGCAGAAATTAAGCCATCGGGATCCGTAGGCACTCTACTGAGAGTAGCACCAGGTGCAGTAACTGCCTCAAAGCTGGTTGCTGTTGAATGTTGATCTATTTCAGGCTTGCAGCTAGGATTAGATTAGGGTATTTATTCTCCTAGTCATAACCTCGACTAGCTCAGGCAGTTTCCTATTCTATTGTGGAAATGATGCAATTAAAATGCCTGTAAAATCTAGGATACCTTAATTCCAATCGACTTGGCTGGTGCTTCTGTTTGGGCTTTGCGAGAGAGATATGGATAATCTCTAGAACGTGAACTGCCTCAAGTTTAGATCAAAATTTGTCAAAGTGTTGATGCAAGTCAGGATTATAAAGCACTTGACAGAGAACAACCTATCTACTCCCTCCGTCCCAAAATATAAGAACTTTTTTGATACTACACTAGTATCAAAAACGTTCTTATATTTTGGGATGGAGGGAGTAGTTAACTTTCTAGTTTCCTCATGAAAAGTGCTCTTGTCTATCTATGTTTATTTCTCCCTATTTTAGCACCTCAGCTGCTAAAATCCAGGCATTTCCGAACCTCTTCTATTCTGTAAGATAATTACACGGTCATGAACTAAGATTATAGGAACCTCCACTGCTCATCTGTTTAATAACTTCCTACTGCCTTGTATGAATGTTTTGGAATTAATGTTAAGATCATTCTGTTCTGTCTAAACCAGGTCCAAAAATTTCATATTAGTGAACTGGAGCTATCTTTCACACAAGGAAGGTGGAATTATGAGCAATGGGGCGGATATGATCCAATGTCAACAAATAATGCAAAGCCCCCTGGTGTTGAGCTGTGGGCAATTTTCGACCTTCCTTTGGCCGAGATTGATGCCACATGGAAGAACCTGACACACACACTATCAGGACTGTTTTGTGCATCCATCAACTTCTTAGAGTCTTCCACTGCATTTTCTGCTCCTCGTTGGGGATTTAAATTGAATGAAGGCAATCTAAGATATGGGGCATTGCCTCGGGAAGCTGTCTGCACAGAGAATCTAACACCTTGGCTGAAACTTCTACCGTGTCGTGACAAAGCTGGGATAGCTTCTTTGCTGTACAGGCCTTCAGTTTATAAAGGATATTACCATTCACAAAAGCTAAAATTGAAATCATCACAATCTCTTGGTATTATTCTTGATCAAACACTCACAGTTGTGCTGCAACCAAATACAGTTAGTGGTAAACAGCTACATTCTACTGGTGGACAACTTCAGCCCAGCTGGTCCATGGAACATCTGTTCAGTAAGAAGTTATCAGGGAAATGTCTTGTTTCTAAATCCAGCAGAGTTTTTGTAGAGATTGAGAAAGGCATAGTTGACAATGTTGACAAAGCTGGGTCAGATGTTTCATCGAATAATGATTTATTTGTATTGTCAACTGCCCCAGACAGGTCCCTCAAAGAATTAGATAACTTGGAAGTCCAATCCTCTTCACTATATGAGTATGATGTTAACAACTACAACAGTGATAAGCCTTTGAATGTGGGCATAACTTGGAAGCTTCCCTTGATATGGTCTTGCACCCGTGCGCCGTATCATGCAAGTAGATTTCTTATGGGTAGCGGAAATGAAAGAGGCTCAATTGCTATGTCATTTCTATCCACTGGTCTAGATAAGCAACTAGTGGACAGCTCAAATGATTGTTCGATAAAGGCTGTAGTTTTCCAGGTTGTTCCATGGTATGTTAAGGTCTACTATCACAGCCTAGAAGTTTTCATCGATGGGAATAGCAAGGCTATATCAGAAGTAGTTGACAAGATACATGTCACTCCATCAGAAGACAAGCTTTTGCCTGGTACAATGGAGATGCTTCTTAAGTTTCCTTGCAGTATGCAATTGGCTACCCTTACTTTGGACTTCGACAAGGTGTGCTCTGCTGCTTAAACTACCGAAATTACGTTCCTTTTGGATTTGAAATACACTTTTTTACTCATATTATACTTCTGACCTTTAGGCCAAGTCTTCACTTGTTGCTTGACCGCCGTTCATTCTGCAGTTAATGATATGCATGCATAACTAAATAATTTCACTGACTTGTGACTATGGTATATGGACCTTTTTTCAGGGGTTCCTACACATAGATGAATACCCTCCTGATGCTAATCAAGGATTTGATATTCCATCAGCTTTGGTTAGCTTTCCTGAGTTCAACTCTAGCCGAAGTTACCCTGAAGCTGATCCATTGTTTGTGTCGCCTTTGCTAGAGAACTTCAAGGTATATGCTGTAGAGATGTTATGGGTTCATCAGTAGTGTCAGGGAAAGAAAAACGCTTACTACGCCGGAGATGTGAAATATTCTGCTTTGATTTTTCTCACTGCGGTATGTCTTTACCCTGCAGGAAGATGGTGTTGTGAAGTCGTACACAGAAGTGTTGCTTGTTCCATTGACAACTCCTGATTTTAGCATGCCATACAATGTTATCACCTTCACTTGCACTGTCTTAGCTCTTTATTTTGGCTCACTACTTAATGCTTTGAGACGAAGAATTGGCGAGGAAGAGAGGGGATTGAAGAAAGCAGGTATTTTAAGTACTTGGTTCATGTCATACGTTTTTGTTTTTCATGATGCTGTCAGCTCTTGTTAGGGAATTGCAATTTGCACTGCTTCAGTCTCAATCTCAAATGCTGAGGTGGTCGACGATTTATTTTTTCTGTTGGATCTGAAACCTTGGCGCAGCGGTAAAGCTGTTGCCTTGTGACCATGAGGTCATGGGTTCGAGTCCTGGAAACAGCCTCTTGCAAAAATGTAGGGAAAGGTTGCGTACTATAGACCCAAAGTGGTCGAACCCTTCCCCGGACCCTGCGCAAGCGGGAGCTACGTGCACCGGGCTGCCCTTTTTTATATGGCGTTGTTCTGACACAAGAAATCACTGCGTCGCTGATGATACATTTCCCCCCAAAACTGAAAACATAGGACTAGTATTGTACTAGGAGAGTTCAAATGTCAAAGCAGTATGAGCTACTCCCCTCTGTCCCCATTTGTAAGACGCCCTATATCTCTTACATGACGTCTTACAAAAAGGAACGGAGGTAGTACTAGTTAGTATGAGTTCTTTTGGGTATCAATAAACTGGGGATTGGAACAAGGATTGATATTCATGTAAAGATCTATTTTCTGCCAGCAGTACATATTCAAATGAAACCTATTGTTTTCCTTCGTTTCATCAACCATACCTAATCTTCTGGATAAACTTTTTTGGGTTTTGCCCTCTCCCCTGCAGAAAGGAATAAATTCTTTTAGGGTTTAGATTATTAGACTCACAGAGCGTATGTTGATATAACATAAAAAAATGAAAATTTGAGGATATTTTTCTTCTGTTTACTCTATCATTCTTTCTGATTGTAGTTGCTGGTCTCAGTCTCAAAAGTTCGTTGCAATGTTTCTTGTATGTCGCATGGAACATAAACAATTTTTAAGGTGTTATGATAACTTCTGTGTCAAATTTTGTGGTTACCTCATGGTGTTGAATCATCCATCGAGTTGCTTCATATTGTTACACAAATGATTTTTTGCTGGCAATTGCTTGACTATTTTAATTCCTTGAATTTGACCTCAACACATCTCACTAGCTTTACTGGTCAGGATTGTAGCTTACCACAGCTTAAACATTTGCCTAACCAATGTCATTTCTGTAACAGATAAGAGAGGTCTCATTCCCCTATTGATAGCTAAGCTAAGGGGGCAGAAGGTTGATCCGTCAGAATCAGAATCCACGTCTCCTGCATCTCTGCCGAGGTCAAAGCTACTACTCAAAGTTGTGTTCGTCGCAGTAGTAGCTATTGTGTTCCATTATTTGTCGAACAGTTAGAGAACTAATATTGGTGAGAATTTTGATCAAATCCACGGTGGTAGATCGTATCCTTCTTCTTTTGTAGCATGTATGTATTACCTACATGTACAGGTGCTTGCATCGGGGCCATCTTTTTTGTGACATCCTTGGTTGTTAAGAAGATTCTGCCCCAGTTGCAGCTTGACACCTTGTACATTTTTGTAGCGTGGCGGTTTGTACTCCTCATTCAGACATTCCAGCCCCTTTACTTATTAGTTATTACAGAGTTTAACTGGCGAGAAATGCATCCTTATCCTTGGGTCTGTGCTAAACCTGATCATGGGCAGCCCGGCCCTGGCCCACAAACCTGGGCCAGGCTGGGTTGGGCTTGTCACTTGAGCCGGGTTGGGGCTTTGTTTTACAGCCTGAAAGGATATCTGGGCTGGGCACAGGCTTCCATTTTTCAACATTTTGGGCTGGGCTTAGATGTGTGGAACTAAAAAAACAACATTTGTGTCAGGCTTTTGGGCTTTGGGCTTGCATTCGTGCTGGGCTTGGACTTGAGAACATGCATATTTTTGGGCTTCAGGCCGGGCTTGGGCTTGGGCTTGGAGTATGAGGTTGGGGCTTTTTGAAGCCCAGCCCGAAACCCAGCCTGGTGTATGATCAGGTTTAGTTTGCACCTTGTACATTTTTTAGCAACTCTAGCAACCATCAAAATGTGCATGGAGTGCGGTCCATGATTTTTTTTTAGGCTGCCGAGGTGACGCACAAACTCAGAGTTTGTCATGATGCGGTTTTCTTTTTCTTTTTCTTTAACTTTTGGTTGCATCAACTCAATACTCATACACTTAGTTGGAGGGATTCAACACTTAAATTGACATAACATTGCAATACAATGGTCTTATATAGGATACACGAGTAGTTCAAAAAATGTCACTTTTACATATATGTAGGAGCTACAGCCTGCATTTACATGAGCCCGAGTCGATAGTGAATGCTATGAACTGGACATGCATATGTGAGGAGTCGGCTCGTCGACTAGGTACGACATTGTGACGGTCCGATGCGGTTCTCGTCGGAGTGAGACTTGTAGGGGACGTGAGCGACATGGTAAACGCGGCCACGGTCCTTGGTGTGCGCTCCCTTTCTGTGTCCATTTCCTTGTTGCTGGCTGTGCTACCTCGAACTCACGCCAAATGGCATGCTCCTACCCAATGTCTCCACCGCCAACGATTGCACGATGACGATCTCCTTGAAGACTTCACCGGGGCGGACGACCTACGCATATGAGGCGTAGCGGACATCATATGCCTCCTTAACAATGAGGCGGCGAGAAACCAGTCGCATCAGGGCATCTGTACGTATTGGGCAGACTTTGGCATGGTGTCGGGCGATCTTCAGGCTAGCAGGAGGCGGCCTGTGACGTACTCCAGCCCGTAATGCACTCCAATAGGTCTAGGTGATCCCACTCCTTAGGGACGAGGGCGATATTCTCCTGCGCGACCTCAAGCGTGTCCCGGTGATCCCACTTCTCTCCTTAGCGATGAGGGCATCCTCGTCCAGGATCCGTTCCTCCTGCGTGAGCGGCGCCCAATCCAACCATAGGGAAAGCATCATAGTGAAGATGAGGGAAGTGGAGCAGAGGGGAGTGGAGAGGGAAATGGAGTTGTGGCGGCGAGGAGATGAACCGGGACGGGGAACGCCGGCCTATTATAGCCGTGGGGCGGTGGACGGCGAAAAAATGTGGCTGGATGCCCCTTTCTAGGTCAGCACCTACACATGGGCTTGGGCCCTAAGTGATAAGGAGATGGGCTTGGGCCCATACCGGTTCAACACTCTCCCTCAAGATGGGTGGTAGATATCTATCATTCCCATCTTGTCACATGCCAAGTTACAGTCCTTTGTTCCCAGTTCCTTTGTCAAGCAATCTGCAAACTGCTGCCCAGAGCTGACATCAGTAAGGCTGATGATCCCAGCATCAAGTTTGTCCTTAATGAAGAAGCGATCAATTTCCACATGCTTTGCCCTATCATGTTGAACTGGGTTATTAGCAATGGCTATAGCTGACCGATTGTCACACCACACCTTCAAGGGTCCCTTCCTCAAAAGTTTCAACCCACTCAGTAGGTACTTCACCCAGAGCATCTCACACAACCCTTGAGAGAATGCTCTATACTCAGCTTCTACTGTTGATCTAAACACAACCGGCTGTTTCTTGCTTCTCCATGACATCAAATTTCCTCCGACAAACACGCAGTAGCCAGAAGTGGATCTTCTATCATCTTGACAACTGGCCCAGTCAGAGTCACTATAGCCATCCAACTCAAGATGTCTGCTCTTCCCAAACCACAACCCTTTACCCAGAGTCCCCTTCAAGTATCTCAGGATTCTCTGCACAATATCAAGATGCCCACTCCTTGGTTCATGCATGTATCTGCTCACCACCCCGACGGCATATGTAACGTCAAGCCTGATATGACAGAAGTACAATAACCTCCCAACCAATTTCTGATAATCTTCCCTATTCACTAGCTCTCCTAATTGTGCTGTCACTTGATGATTTTGTTCAATCGGAGTAGGGGCAGCACGACACCCCATCATGCCCATGTCACTCAAGAGATCAAAGGTGTATTTTCGTTGGCACATAGAGATTCCCTTCTCTATCCTGGCCACTTCAATGCCAAGGAAGTATTTCAGGTTGCCTAAATCCTTTACCTCAAACTCCTTGCTTAGACGGCCCTTCAATCTCTTTATTTCCTCCTTATCATCTCCAGTGGTGATAATGTCATCCACATAAACAGCAAGGATGGTGATCATCCGATCGGAGTGCCTGTAGAACATCGTGTGGTCACCGTTACACTGACCATACCCCATACCACGGACGGCACGTCTGGACCTATCAAACCATGCCCTTGGTGATTGCTTCAGTCCATACAAGGATTTCTTCAGCCTGCATACCTTCCTGAAAGATCGTGGATGTCGCCTAGAGGGGGGGTGAATAGGCGCTTTAAAATAATTACGGTTTAGGCTTGAACAAATGCGGAATAAACCTAGCGGTTAATTTGTCAAGCACAAAACCTACAACAACTAGGCTCACCTATGTGCACCAACAACTTATGCTAAGCAAGATAAACAACTAGGTGATAGCAAGATATATAACAAGAAACAATATGGCTATCACAAAGTAAAGTGCATAAGTAAAGGGCTCGGGTAAGAGATAACCGAGGCACGCGGAGACGATGATGTATCCCGAAGTTCACACCCTTGCGGATGCTAATCTCCGTTTGGAGCGGTGTGGAGGCACAATGCTCCCCAAGAAGCCACTAGGGCCACCGTAATCTCCTCACGCCCTCGCACAATGCAAAATGTCGTGATTCCACTAAGGGACCCTTGAGGGCGGTCACCGAACCCGTACAAATGGCAACCCTTGGGGGCGGTCACTGAACCCGTACACTTTGGCAACCCTTGGGGGCGGTCACCGGAACCCGTCAAATTGCTCGGGGCGATCTCCACAACCTAATTGGAGACCCCGACGCTTGCCCGGAGCTTTACACCACAATGATTGAGCTCCGAACACCACCAACCGTCTAGGGCGCCCAAGCACCCAAGAGGAACAAGCTCAAGGGTACCAAGCACCCAAGAGTAATAAGCTTCTCAACTTGTAACTTCCACGTATCACCGTGGAGAACTCAAACCGATGCACCAAATGCAATGGCAAGGGCACACGGAGTGCCCAAGTCCTTCTCTCTCAAATCCCACCGAAGCAACTAATGCCAGGGAAGAAAATGAGAGGAAGAACAAGAAGGAGAACACCAAGAACTCCAAGATCTAGATCCAATGGGTTCCCCTCACATAGAGGAGAAAGTGATTGGTGGAAATGTGGATCTAGATCTCCTCTCTCTTTTCCCTCAAAAACTAGCAAGAATCCATGGAGGGATTGAGAGTTAGCAAGCTCGAAGAAGGTCAACAATGGGGGAAGAACACGAGCTCAAGAGATAAGGTTCATTGGGGAAGAAGACCTCCTTATATAGTGGGGGGAACAATCCAACCGTTACCCCCACTTCAGCCCCGCAGAGAGCGGTACTACCGCTTGGCCAGCGGTACTACCGCTTGCCCCTATAAGCGGTACTACCGCTCCCCCTCGCGGTACTGCCGCTGGGCCCAGAGCGGTACTACCGCGGTGGCAGGGCGGTACTACCGCAAACGAGCGGTACTACGGCCCCCACTGTTGCGGCTAGTACCGTAGAACCCGACACGAAAAAAGACCCCTCGAATCGAGGCGGTACTAGTACGAGACCGTAGCGGTACTACGGCTGGGGGCCACCAGCGGTACTACCGCTCTAGAGCGGTACTACCGCTTATAGCACCCAAGCGGTACTACCGCTCCGGCCCGCGGTACTACCGCTAGGAAACCAAAACTGCCATAACTTCTGCATATGAGCTCCGAATTGAGCAAACTCAAGCTTGTTGGATTGAGGAAGACGAGTAGCATCAAAACAGCTTGTTGGTTATAGTAAGAAAAGGCAGGGGAGGTATGCCAACAAATAGAGGAGTGAAACCTCCAACCGAGAAGAACCGGCATAACCTCCAACATCGAAAACATCATAGAAGATGCGAGTGAACTCCGTTTTCGATGAACTCGAGCTTGTCATCAAGATGACCATAAGCTCCAAAACTCACAAAGAGAAGAACCAAACAAGAAGCAATAAAGATGATGCAAGGATGCAATGGTTTGAGCTCTCTATGAACGATACGATCAAGCTACTCATCGAGAGCCCCCCTTGATAGTACGGCAATCGATCCTATAACCCGGTCTCCCACCTACCATCATGAGACCGGTAAAATAAAAAACCTATCAAGAGCAAACCTTTGCCTTGCACATGGTCCACTTGAGCTAGATGATGACGATCTTGACTCCCTCAAGTTGGACCACCTCTCTTGATTGCGTTGGCTCGATGAAGACTAGTTGATTGCTCCCCCATGCTCCACTATGGGTGAGCCACTCTTCCGCACATCTTCACAAGTCCATTGTCACCACAATGGACGGCAAGCTTCAAGCATTTGATCTCTTCATGATGCTTCACTTGAACTTGCACACCGCAACATCTTCACAAGTCCATTGTCACCACAATGGACGGCAAGCTTCAAGCATTTGATCTCTTCATGATGCTTCACTTGAACTTGCACACCGCAGCATCTTCACAAGTCCATTGTCACCACAATGGACGGAAAGCTTCAAGCATTTGATCTCTTCATGATGCTTCACTTGAACTTGCACACCGCAACCTAACCCCACAAAGAACTCTCACGAAGATCATGGGTTAGTACACAAAGCGTAATTGACAATGCTCACCACACCATGGGATCGCTTGATCCCTCTCGGTACATCTTCTACGCTTTGTGAGTTGATCAAGTTGATTCACTCTTGACTTAGTCTTGATCAACCATGAATCTTTTCAACTCTCTTCATTTGGATGATGTCTTGAAGATATACATGAATGATCACACAATCTTCTTCTCCAAGACATGCTTACAATAAGCTCAACTCTCACATGACCAATCTTTGGATAATTCCTTAATAACACCTTGGTCCATAAACTCCTTGAAACCAACACATGAACTTCAAGAAATGCCTATGGACAAATCCTTCAAATATAACTCAAGGCAACCATTAGTCCATAGAGATTGTCATCAATTACCAAAACCAAACATGGGGGCACCGCATGTTCTTTCACTTCCCCTTGGTCTCTGAAGTACCAAAACCTAGTGGTATCTCAATGTACACTTCTTCCTGCAACTCACCATGCAAGAAGGCATTCTTGACATCTAATTGATGCAACTTCCACCCAAAGTTTGCAGCACATGAGACCAATATCCTTACTGTGTTCATCTTTGCCACGGGAGCAAACGTCTCATCATAGTCAATTCCATAAGTTTGACTATATCCTCTGGTGACCAATCTAGCCTTGTATCGTTCCACCTTCCCCTCGGGATTCTGCTTTACTTTATAGATCCACTTACAACTCACTGCTTTCTTTTCTGCTGGCAATGTGGTTAGCACCCACGTCTTGTTTTCCTCAGTGCTTCCAACTCTTCTATCATCGCGTCACGCCACTTCGGATCTTGCTTTGCAGCCTTCCAATCCTTTGGGATTGACACAGTTTGAAGGGAGGCAACAAACGCCTTATATGAAGGTGACAAAGCCTTATAAGACACAAAATTTCCAATATCAAGGTCATCACAGGCATCATCCTTTGGTAGAGCCTTCCTTGCCTCTTCACCCTTCCTTGCCGCTTCACGTGTAGCCTTTCGCAATGCAATGGGCAGCTCCACTATGTTAGATGAGCTTGCCTCACTGCCTTGCTGCTCACCCTGCACTCTTGCCTTACTGCCTTGCCGCTCCCCCTGCACATGTGGTTGCCGTCGAGAGTACACCAGGGTATTCGTCTGCCATCGATCCCGAACAGGAACCTCGAGAGCACCAATCTTAAGTGTATCGACAGTTGGCTCGACATGAACCTGCACATCATCATCGGTGAGAGTACTAACTGGAATTGTACCCACAATTAGTTGGACCTGAACTTGCACATCATTATCAGTGTTAATGCCCACAGAATCATCGTGAGTACGAGACGCATCCTTTTCCCCCTCTTGACCATCGTGCACAGGGTGTAGGTGGTCAAGCTCTGCAAACAACAGACTGAGATCAGTCGGCTCACCATAGAATGGCTCAGACTCCCTAAAGGTAACATCCATACTTACAAACCCGCGTTTTTCGGAGGGACACCAACATTTATACCCCTGCTGACTAGAAGAGTATCCCATAAAGACACACTTGACTGCTCGAGGATCAAGCTTTCCAACAGATGGTCGATCATCACGAACAAACCAGGTACTGCCAAACAGCTTTGGGGAAACAACAAACTTATTATCTCCAATGAGCAACTCGGATGGAGATTTCATACCTAGTATCCTGGAAGGTGTCCGGTTGATCAGGTATGTGGCTGTCATAACTGGTTCATCCCATAAGAACTTAGGCAGATTCATGGTAAACATCAACGACCGAGCAACCTCAAGAATATGACGATCTTTCCTTTCGGCCACTCCATTCTGAGGTGGGGTGTCCGAGCATGAAGTCTGATGAAGAATCCCTTGGTCAGCCATGAAAGCCCAAAAATTGTTGTTCACATACTCTGTGCCATTGTCAGTCCTGAGCACCTTGACCTGTACCTGAAACTGGTTCTTTACAAGAGCATGGAAGTTCTGAAAATAGCTAAACACCTCATCCTTGTGACGCATCAAGTAAATCCAAGTCATACGAGAATAACAGTCAATACAGGTAGCAAAATACTTCTTTCCATTCATTGACACTACCGGGCTAGTCCATACATTCGAATGAATAAGCATAAAAGGAGATATGCTCCTAAGCCCCTTACTCACATACGAGGCTCGTGTGTGTTTTGCATATTCGCAAGCATCACATGTCAACTTGCCCTTGCCTATTCCACACATAAGATCCGGAAATATTCTACTCATCTTATCAAAAGATACATGCCCCATCCTACATTGATGGATCATCGCCTGCTTCTCCTTGTCCTCTGTGGTCACAGCACACACCAAGTCCGGCTGCACCTCCTGCACCTCCTGGTCCATGTACCAAAGCCCCCTACGCCTGGTGCCAGTCCCAACCGTCTGGCTCGTCTGTCGCACCTGAATCAAGCATCCGAACTTGTCAAGGATCACACGACAGTCTACTTCATCAATGAGAGCACTGAAAGAGACCAAATTGACAAGAAAAGCTGGCACATGTAAAACTGACGATAACGAGATGTTTGAAGTGCACTTGACTGTGCCAACCCCTACGACAGGCTGATTTGTACCATCGGCAGTTTGTATAGTGCCCTTGTGAGTAGGAGGATGCTTATTGTAAGACTCAAACACATAGGAATTACCCGCAACATGCTTAGATGCTCCAGAGTCTAGGACGCACTCTGAAGCATTCTCATTAGGAGTAAGAGATGCCTTTGTCGGATTACCTTCATCAGTGGAGGCCCAATGAGCAAAGTCTCCATAGGTAGCCTCGTCAACTTCCTTGCCCTTTGACGTCCCAGTGCCCCCTTCAACTACCATATGTACCCTCTGCCCCCCTGAGTTTCCTGAGTAGCCACCTCTGCCCCTAGAAAGTTGACCCCTGAGTTCCCTAGGTATCCACCTATGCCTCTCGCATGCCTACCTCTGCCAGTCCACCCTCTGTTGTATCCACTGCCTCTGCCATGAGTTGGACATTCCCTCTTCCAATGACCTATCTCCCCACAAACATGACATTTGCTGGGATCTCCCCACTCCATGCGCTCAGTGACAGCAAATGTCGAAGCCGACACAGCCTTCATGTCTGCATGCTCAAGAGATAGCCTCACCTCCTCTTGAGATATTGATGCAATAGTCTCCTCAATAGTTGGCAGGAGAGGTTGGTGTAACAGGGATGCCCCCCTTCCATGAAAGCAACCTCTGAGCCCTTCCAACAGTTTCAACACACGCCTGCGTGCAATCCACTTGCGCCCTGACTCGATGCAAGCAGCATCATAGAGTTCCAGAGGATCACAGTTATCCTGCTCCGCCACAAAGCCTGCAGCTCTGCCACATATGCCATCACTGACATGTCGTCACCTTGGCGCAGCCGACTGATCTTCCCCTCAATCTGAGCAATTAGCATGAAATTACCCTTGCCTGAGTATTGGGTGGATAAAGTCTTCCATCTCGGCGGACGTGGATAGTCCCTCCACAGAGCGTCCAATGGGGGGCACCACTGAGTTCAACAACCAGCCAACGAGCACGGAGTTTATGACCTTCCACCTCTTTCCCTCAGCGGTAGTCTTGTCTCCTGGTTCATCAACCGCACCCAATAAGTGCCCATCAAGTTTTTTCTGTTCCACAGCCAGCAATGCCCTCCTGGACCAACTAAAATAATTTGTGGCCCCCTCCAGCTTCATGTCCAGGGGTGACATTTCGAGCTTCTGAGCCACTTCCTGTCGAGGAACGATGGCCCCCGAGTTGGACTCAGCGAGGATCTTAGCGAGCTTCTCGAAAGCCTCGGCAAGACCAGTTGGTTCACTCATCTCCGATCCGGTAATCAACAACAACAACAACCTCAGCAACACAGCCCTACATCTGCACTGTCCCCTTTTCTCCCCCTGGCTAGCAGCAGCACCCAGCAACAACAACAACAGCGTTGCCCCCTTCACCTTCAGCAATCAGCAGAAGCTCACACCCCCTGGCTAGCAGCAGCACCCAACAACTCAGATGCCCAGCAGCAGCTCCAACAGCAACAACAGCCTCTTTCCTTCCTCTGCAAACAACAGCAGTTCCAGAGAATCTTGTCCTCCAACAACAGCCAACCACCGCAGCAGCTCTCCAGTTGTCGTCCCCTGCACACACACGCATAGCAACACAACCCACTCTCGAGGAGACCAAGCCGCTCCTCGGCTGCCTCCTCCTGTCGCGCAGCACAGCAGCTCCACCTCTCCTTCTTCCTCTGCCACGCAGAGCACCTCCTGCGCAGCCACACCGCACCTTCCAGCTCCGCCGCCGCCTCGCCGGACGTCGCCGCCGTCTTCTTAGGCCCCACCGTCGCTGGCCTCTGATACCATGTTGGACGAGAGGGGAAGTACCTTCAGACATGAGAGCTCATGGTGTCTTGTGACCTGCGCGAGGTCTCTCGTGTATGGCGGCTCTACTAGGAACGGGAGGGCTGGATGCCCCTTTCTAGGTCAGCACCTACACACGGGCTTGGGCCCTAAGTGATAAGGAGATGGGCTTGGGCCCATACCGGTTCAACATAGCCCATATCGGAATATGCAAAATATCTTATATTGTGAACAGAGGGAGTAATATAGTACTACCACTGTACACTAATGTAAGATGTTGCTGCAGAAACATCTTGCATTAGTGTACAGTGGTAGTACTTGCAGAAACATCTTGCATTAGTGTACAGAGGTAGTAAGTTGCATAAACCAACACACGTATCCAGGGAATCTGAACTTTGCAGTACTTCATTAGTGACCGAGCGGCCAGCCAAACTACTTCCAAATGGGAAACATTACCTTTCTTTTTCAAGGTGATGTACTACTAGATAAATAAATAAACTTCAGTCTAGTTCTTTACATCATCCAAGCACACAAATCTGGCTCGAATCTGAATGCAAAGGAAGCAAAAGAACAGCGGTGGCAGCAGCGGCAGTAATCTCTCGATGTGGATCCTTCAGAACTTCGGAACAGCAGTCGTCGCTACTCAGACTCGACCTGCAACAAGGACCAAGGAGCTCCCCAGCACACTTCCATCACAAGAACTGAAAGTACTCGATGCATCTCGACTGGCCGATCGGCAGCAGTGTCCTCGACAGAGCATGGCCGCTAGCAGCGCCAGACGAAGCGCCTGTTCCGGCGAGACTGTCGGTCTCCATCTTGACTGGGGCATCGCCTGCCGACGGTGATGTGTCTGTCCACTGAAACTGGTGACCGTAAGCGCCTCTGTCGTTCTGTTGGTTGGTTGTGCTCGCTGGTGACTGCAGTGTGCCCGGCGACGTTAGGAATGTCGGCTGCTCGCCGGTGGCATGCGACCCGAAGCAGATGGACACTGCCCTCCTCGAGGACGACTGCTCAGTGGTGTCTGGGGCGCTGCCGATGGGCCTCGAGGTGGTGTTGCAGCTGTGATGGTTGAAGTAAGTGACCGTGAACAATGGTGGGTCGCTCATGTCCTTCTGTTGGACTTGTTTTGTCGCAGGGCACTTCAGGTCAGTCTTGTAGGTACATCTGTAGTAGAACCTGCAAATGCACGACGCAGATTTAAATTTCCACTCCCGAAGGAAACAGAAGAAATCTTTGACAAAATACAGGCAGATAATAGTTGCATTCAAGAGCAAATGCGTTTCCAGGACTAGTTAGGGAAGTATAGACATACAATAGTTGCATTCGAGAGCGCATACATTTGGGTGGCTTCTGTGGTGCAGTGTCCCATTTAATGACAGTGCAAGTAATTTTCTTTTTGAGGAAAGTACAAGTAAATTTTGACACCTTTCCTCTGCCAACTTGCCTTATTCTTCTTCACATTTGAGTACTTTAAGTAAGCAACTAAGCATACGTGCATAGAGTAACATTACTTACAACATTCCTATAAAGAAGCACAATCGTTAAATCATGTGTTTATTTTCACCTCTCCCCCCATCAGCGTTCAATCTATTAAAATTAGGCCAAAATGTTCCATAGTACCACACGCTTTGGGGACCTTTTATCTACCGCTTTCTAAAAGAAGAAACGTTAACATCTATGACCAGTCTCTTGATGGACTAACAGGATCGATGTTGGGTCGCATCACGGGCCAGCCAGTCTCCAAGGAAGTAAAAGAAGTATTAGCTGAGACCGTCGGCATGATGCTAAAGGTTCCAGACTTGAATCAGGACAAGTGGGCAAAACAAATGAGGAAACTTCTAGTCTGCTAGTGATATATATTAGATTTCAAACGACTTGCAAATGACAGGCAACAAAGGAGGTCCAGTTGCAATTTTTTTATCCGTATGGCGAGCCAACACCTTTTGGATTTTTATTTGTCTTGCTGGGTTGTCAATTACGTAAGAGATTGCCGCTGTGAAGGTCCCTACGCCGATTACATAAACAGTTTTTAGTTGACGTCTTGACGAGCATGCCTTTACTTTCCACTTGATTAAGGGCTATGCCGACACTTGTCGCATTCTAGTTCCGCCAAGAAGTAACTAGTGGAAAACCACGCAATATGTTATGTCCACAACAGAGTTTGCTGCAAAGAATCAAATACATTGACCAGACCGCCTGCTAATACACAAACTCTGGGTGCGGTAAGCGGCGATGTGATTTGTGGGACTGATGAAGTTTTATTATTCCAAAAAAAAACAAGTTCAATTATTTTGATTTTAATATCTGGCCCATTCACAAGCTGCATACAAAGAAATGTTTCTATTTCTATGTATAATGTTATAGAAACTAAAGATTACTAGTTAATAAACATGTATTATATCTGAGAGAGAGAGAGAGAGAGAGAGAGAGAGACATGTTCTCCACCTATAGTAGACTAAAAAGATGATCCTGCATGCATATTGGCTAATTTTCCTGATATAGCGAGCTAGGAATTCTTCCTGTTAGAAAAGGGAGCAGAAGGTCCAGGCCCCCCCAAATGTCCCAGATCAACACACGCCCTCGGTAAATTCGCCCAATTTCAGTCCCTGCTAATTCACCAGTAGATCTACCAACACCTAGAAACCAACCGTTCTACTTGAAATTACTTGACCCCACACAGGCAACACATGCATGAACGGGAATAGGAAAAACATGGAGCTTGGGGGAATGGAGCGAATCGGCCAAGAAGCAGACCTCGGGAAGTTGGAGTTGGAGAGCTTCTTCTCGCCGTACTTCCTCCACTGGTGCCCGTCGTCGTACGGCGCGTAGGTGTCCGCCGTCCACGTTCGCTCCTCCTTCCTGGCGTCACCACGCAGAGCGACGGCAAGAGCAGAAAAGGGAAATCAAGAAACTGAAGCGCAAAGCATCGACCTTCTGCTGCGAGAAATTGACAGGGCAAACCGCGGGAGCGTACCGGATTCTTTGCTGGGTCCTGGTTGCCCTGCCGCTGGATCCCAGGTCGCTGGGGTAGGAAGGGACGGAGTCCAGGGCCATGGCGGTCGGTCGGAGAAGGAGAAGGGAAGCGAGGAGAGAGGAGGGAGAGGCCTTGGGATTTTGTGGGCCGGCGGTGGAGAAGAGGCGACGTTTCTGCTGGGGCCTTCCTCGGTCTCTCTGACTAGCTTTATTTATAGCATTAAACAACGACGGCGCGGGGAGGAGGATTCTTCAACGTTAACACGCGTCGCCCCCTCTCCCATGCTTCACTTAACGGCGTCCAGGCATTTCCTCCGGCTTTAGTATTTTTGTTCAAGATTTTCCAATTTAAAAGTATTTAAAAATATGTTGATAATCCAGTCCTCTATATTTATGACCGCTTCCTAAGTTTATAGTAGTACCTCTATAATCTGGTGTTTCGGGGCGGTGCAGTCAGTGCCAGTGATTGTGACGGCAACCAGAATTTCGATGCGGCGCAGCCCGCGCCAATGGTTTATGACGATAATTGGTATTTCAGTGTGGCGCATCCCGAGCCAATGGTTTGTGACGCTAACGGGTCTTTGGGCGCGGCGCAGCCCACACCAATGATTGCGACATCAATCGGTCTTTCGGCGCCGCGCAACCCACATCAATGGTGTGACGTCAATTGGTCTTTCGGTGCGCGGCAGCCCGCGCCAATGGTTGTGGTATCAATCGGTCTTTCGGTGCCGCGCAGCCTGCATCAATGGTGTGACGTCAATTGGTCTTTCGGTGCGCGGCAGCCCGCGCCAATGGTTGCGATATCAATCGGTCTTTCGACGTCGCGCAGCCCACACCAATACATCAACTGGTCTTTTCGGTGTGGCGCAGCCCGCGCCAATGGTTGTGACATCAATCGGTCTTTCGATGCGGCGCCGCGCAGCCATGCCAATACGTCAACTGGTCTTTCGGTGCGGCGTAGCCCGCGCCAATGGTTGTGACATCAGTCGGTCTTTCGGTGCGGCGTAGCCCACTCCAATGGTTGTGGCGTCAATTGATCGTTCTGCGTTATTCTTTTTTTTCTATGTACAACTAAATATCACTTAAGTAATGTAGGAATTTTAAAGCATGACATGATAAACTTATATTACTTTTATACTTATGTAGTAGGAAGTTCTTACAAACCAAAGAGGCTTCGAGTTTTATAATAGAAGAGTAAATCTGGTTTGAATTTTGATGGTTAACTTTGGTTCAGTGTGACAAGGAAATTAAATCTAACCCAAATTGTCCCAATACCTCAAATATGTGGTTCAATGGATATATTGACAATAATAAATGATAACCGCGTGCATCTTACCCCATGAAAAAAACCCAGAAAGTTGTTCCTCTGCATTGCCAATCGATCTTTTTTTTATAAATAATTACTCTTGCTTTGAACCTTTTCTTCTAGGCGTATTATTTTTTACTAAAGGATTTTTGATTCAGAAGTATTACAATATTTTTGATGGATTTTGCACATTTGTTAAATATCCATATGAGAAGTTTGATTCGCTGTTTGGTAAGGATTTCTTTCTCAGTATTTTTAAAAATGTTTTACCTAGAAACTATCTTATAACTTGATGGAAAGACCGCTCCCTAAATTTATGGAAACATTTGTAACACAGTCTTCTCGCGCGACATGCCCGCCCACCAGTGGACTGTTTGATGTTGTTGCGTGCTTTGACTTGTCATGACATCATGCCTGACGTGAAAAATGTTGAGTGGCGTGCGTTGTAATAGCTATGCAATAGTCTAAAGTCAAGATCGTTATTTTTTTCATACAAAATGAAGCATCATTTAAGTTATGTAGAACATTTAAAACCATAGCACTGCAATCATGTGTTATTTTTATCCTTGTGCATTATGGAGGTCTACAAAACAAATACGCTCCAAGAGTTCTCAGTTTTTTTTAAAAATAGGCTCCGAGTTCTACAACAGAAATAGTAAAGGTGGTTCGAATTTTGATGCTTATCTTTGGTCAATGTGACAAAAAAATTAAATCTAACCATGGTTGTCACATTGCCACAATTATGTGGTTCAAAGGATATTGACAATAAACGATAACCGTGTGCATCTTACTCCACAGAAAAACCAGAAGGATGTTCCTCTCCATTACCAATATTTCCTTTGTATCTATAACAAAAACAGGGAGCGGCAACGGCAATCAGCTAACGGCATGAGTCGTCATGACAGAGCCTGGCACATGGATCCTGAATTCTGAGAAAAACTATATGCAAATGTCAATGCAGCCCCATGTGCAGGGGGGACAGCTCATGCCCCGGGATATATATTTTTTCTTTCCATCTCATGCAGTTTGGTCTTATGTTAGTTGTTAATTAAGTAGAAGAAAGGTTTAGCTTTGTGAGCACAAAATCTTGGGGTTTGGTGGATCAATCCTACCGACACAGGCTAGCACTGGAATCAATCAACAAATTTTAATACCACCTTATGTACCCTAATCTCTCAGTAATAGTCTTTTTTAAGCAGTTCTGTGAAAAGGATATGATATATAAAAAGAAAGGTGAAGGGTTGGAAGAACAAGTCTAGTTAATGACTCCTAGTTTAATTTAGTGGTACTCCTACTGGTTTACAGTGGCCACTTTCTTTTTTAAAAAGAAATATATCAATATCGCGAAGATACTAATTACATCCGGTCTCTGCACTAATAAAATGTCTTTAAAACATTTAGAATGCACACAACCTGAAAAGAAAAACCTCACCACAATGATCAACTCTTCTCAGCAGCAGCACGCAAACCATCACCAAAGTGTTAGAAGGGAGAGAGGGATTGGTGGAATAGTTCGTTTATTGCTTGAGCCTTGTGGGCATATATATATATATATATATAT
Source organism: Triticum aestivum (assembly GCF_018294505.1). Classification (NCBI taxonomy): domain Eukaryota; kingdom Viridiplantae; phylum Streptophyta; class Magnoliopsida; order Poales; family Poaceae; genus Triticum; species Triticum aestivum. The sequence continues at coordinate 101,109,039 of NC_057805.1, forward strand.
AGGAGTACAAAGATCAACTTGGAGTACAAGACAAGGTAGGACCAAATCCTAGTCTATCCTATACTTCCTAATAATCCTTATACTCAACATCCCCCCGCAATCACAACGGTAGCGACGCAGATGGTGAGACTGGTGAAGAATCCGAAGGCAAGCCGACGGACACCCTCCCACAGTCGGAACGGTCGACGCATCGCGGAGTCGTGGTTGGAGTGAAAACCGACGAGGTTGCTCAAGCAGGCGGTAGCCCTTTGTGCCATTGTCGAGGTAGCCGAGAGCATGGGTGGTGGAGCCGTGGTCGAGGTAGCCGTGCGAAGAATGCCGTGGTCGATGTCGAGTCCGGGTGGCCGGTGTCGAGGAAGTCGCCGTGGAGCCGCGGGCGCAAGGTGGCGCCAAGTTAGTCATGGGCGCAGTGGTGTCGAAGTAGTGGTGCGCCGGGAAGAAGATGTTGTTGACGACACGTCGCGGTGGGTTTGCCAAGCCCGAGGACACATCGTGGACGAAGGCACGCACCGGTGTTGCCAGCACCGGGCATGCGTAGACGGACGAAGACGAAGTTGACGAAGTGCCGCACCGGGCTTGCCAGGCCCGGGGACACGTCGTGGACGAAGGCACGCGACGGTGTTGCCAGCACCGGACACCGGACATGCGTAGACTGGGACCTGCACGAGCTGTACGCCATGTCGAAGAGGTCGGAGAGGCCAGCAGAGAAGGACTCGACGACGGTTGCTGCGTCCATCGGCGCGGGGCCGATGTCACCAACAGTAGTCGGAGTAGACGAAGTGGTCGGGGTAGATGACGGCGACGCTGGCGATGGGCTAGTGCTGGATGAAGAAGAAGGGGTGGACGGGCGGCGGCGGCTAGGTTAGGAGTGCGGCGGCGGTGCTCGAAGTAGACGAAGAACCCTGACAACATGACGAAGACCGACGCGGACGGTGGCGTTCCCGCGCCAAGGGAGACGGCGCGGCGCATACCACGGGAGGTCGACGCGCGGGGACAGCGGAGTGGACCGCGGGCCACGGCGCTACGGCCCGAAGGGGCGACGCAGCGGCGGCAGGCGGGTCGGGGCGACAGCGGGAAGACCTCTGGGCGGCGGCGGGGACCGCGGGCCGCGACGTTGCGGCCCAAAGGGGCGACACAACGGTGGTTCGCGAGTCGGTGCAACCGCAGGGACGGCCTCGGGGACCGCGTATCGTGACACTACGGCCCGAAGGGGCGACGCAGCGGCGACGCACGAGTCGATGCAGCCGCGAGAGAACCACGGGGCGGCGGCGCTGCGGCCCGACGGGGCAACGCAGCGGCAGCCTGATGCTCGATCGGTGGAAAGGCGCGCTGAACTCGGGGACGATCTTCACGGGACCTGCGGAGGCGCGCGTAACCGACGGGTTAGGTCGGTCGCGCGGCGTAGATGAGGCGGATCGCGGCGGCGAGCGGGTGATCAAGCCGATCGCGCGCGAGGTCGGGGACGCCGCTCGGTGGAGGCGTGGTGGCGGCGGAGTCCGAGATGAAGCCGACGACGACAGACGGCGTGGGACGTCGTGCGGACGAGCTTGTCAGCACTGGCACCCGGGCTGCCAAAGCAACGCCGGCGCCCGGGCAGCGAGGCCCGAGCGACCAACGGAGCAGCGGCGCCTGAGTTGAGGCAGCCGACGAGCCTGACGCAGCCGTCCCGACGCGGCCGAGGACGAGGCCGACGAGGTAGATCGCCGGGCCGCCGTGCAGACACGGCGGAGGCGGGTGACGCGGATCGATGGACGGGCCGGCGCGCGAGCGACGGCTATGATTGGCCGTCGCATGGCGCGAGGCCGCCGGGTCGGGGCGAT